>NC_088781.1:10386856-10686856 GCF_958450345.1 Calliphora vicina | reverse complement strand
TTTCTTCTCACTTAGTTATTGAACATTCTTGTGTAAACAACAGTTTTTTTTTGCTTCGAAAATGTCGAATTTTGTATCAACGAATCGTCATTTGCGGGAAGTTTTATTTTACTTCTTTAATTTGAAAAAAGTACCGCTGAAGCACACTGATTGCTCACCAAAGCTTATGGTGAGTTTGTTCCATCGGTTTCAACGTGAGAGAGATGGTTTGTGCGGTTCAGAAGTGGTGATTTTGACACGGAAGACAAAGATCGCCCAGGCCAGCCAAAAAAGTTTGAACACCTAGAATTGGAGGCATTACTCCAGGAAGATTCTTATAAAACTCAATAAGAGTTGGCAAAATCATTGGTAGCTACTCAAGCAGCAATTTCAAAATGTTTGCGATCAGCAGGATTCATCCAAAAGCAGGGAAATTGGGTACCTATGAATTGAAGTCAAAAGACCTTGAACGACGATTTTGCATTCCCGAAATGATACTTGAACGCTATAAAAGAAAATTATTTTTGCACCAAATCATTACTTACGATGAAAAATGGATTCGTAATGCATCCATGGACTCGTAATGAACCCGAAGAGTAAGAGATCATATGTGAAACCCGGACGACCAGCCGAATCGACACCTAAGCCAAATAACCTAAGGTAATTTTCTGTATTTGATGGGAACAAAAGGGTCCTATCTATTATGAGCTGATGAAATCTGGGCAGACTATCACAGGAAACCTGCACCGAATGCAACTGATTCGTTTGAAGCGATCATTGGCCCAAAAATGACCAGAATATTCTGCCAGACATAAAACCATAATATTCCATCATGACAACGTTCGGCCACATGTTGCAATACCTGTTAAAAACTATTTAGATTGAAGTATTTGGGAAGTTTTGCCTCTACTATTTCTTTCGATCGATGCAGAACGCTCTCTCTCTGTGATACGCTTCACTTTGGAACAGAGTATCCGACATTCGCTTGATTCGTTCTTGACCTCAATAGATGAGCAGTTCATTTGGCTTGGAATCCATATGTTGCCAGAAAGATGGGTAAAGGTCATAGCTAACAATGGCCAATACTTTAAATAAATTCATATTGTACAAATGTTTCAAAATAAAAGCTAAAAATTTTAAAAAATCTCGCAGTTTTAAGTCATCCACCCAATATTCATTATTTTTTCATCTGAATAGCTGGCTGGACAATCCAATGTTCTTAAATTTTTTGAGTTAAATGAGTGCTTTATATACACACTTTAATAAAAAATAAAAGATTTCAAATTTTTAAAAAATTTATTGAAATTTCAGATTATTTTAAAAAATAATAAAATGATCTTATAAAAATTTCATTGCTATAACAGAAAATGTGACACAAGGTCATGCTCAGTATGATGTAAAATAATAACATATGTTTTTTTTTAGTTTTGCTTTGTTTACATACAAAAGCATCCCTGATCTAATAAGATATTCTCCTTGTTTTTCCGAAGAGAATAGTTTCTCTCAATGTCAAATGATTTCATTACAAATTAAGTTTAAACGATCCCATTTGTGATCTTGTGCTTTAAATTCTGATAGATCATATTACTTGTGTTACAATGGCCTTGAACTTGAAACAATTGTAACTGATAAACATTGAAGATTTAATTAAATTTTTTGAACGTCACGAAAATAAAAATGCAAACAGAAATGTTCTAAACATATGGATCATTAAAATGTCAAACTTTAGCAATCTACAACGGCATTCTTATATCTAAACACAAAGTTAGTAAATCTAATATATGTAAAGATATATTATGTATTCATCTATGCGTATATCCTACAGCTAACTAACAAAGTTTTGAAACTGATAAAGTTTCTTAATTACATTTTCCAAATTAAATATGTAACCTTGAAAAAAATGTACAAGTATTTTAATTTTTCCAAATTTGCATTGCTTTCTTTACTTACAAAAAAAAGCCAACCGCTCTCTATCTCTCTCTCCTTTTGTTTTAAAATAAAAGATGAATATTAAATTAATTTAAAATTTAACAATTTTTTTATACTCTGATTAAATCAAACAATCACGTACTCCAAAAAAAACAAAAAAACGAAATAGAATAGAATAAATAAAATAAAAAATGTGCATTGTTATCCGTTGGTATAAAAAAAAAATGTTCACTAGTCTAGACAGTAGCGAAGCCGCCATCCTTTGCTCATTGTTAAATCCTAAAGTATGAGAAGCAAACAGCAAATGACCTCTTCTCTGTTACCACGACTCTTTGACTATCTATCTCCTTATGTACTCGCATGATAATAATGATGATTACTCATTCTGACTCAATGTGACTAAGACTACGACAACAACAATCATAATGACAACAATAATAAAAACAACAACAACAGCAGCAGCAACAACAACATCAGCAGCAATAAAAAAAAACTCAGTTTAACTTTAGTCGTCCATTCAACCCAATGTTCTTGCACGCTACTTCTTTCCGTGTGCAAAATATTTGAGAGTTACACAGCAGAGTGTTATACTTTAATTTTCTTTTTTTTTGTTATTATTTTTTTTTTTACAATAAACAACACTAATGGTAGTATGGCTGGCCACAGCCAGCCAGCCAGCCCTACTTCTACTACTACTGCCATTCATTCATTTCATCTACATACTTGTAAAGGCTGTTTTTTTAACCCGATATAACTTAAGAATGGTTTAACTGTCATAATGCGCTCACTTTTTGACATTTATGATCAGTATACACCCAGCAAATCATCATGAACAACCAGATTATCCAAATTTTCTTTGAAAATCAGTCATCGATTCGCGCAACTGATGATGACTGTTGTGTTCAGCGATGAGGATAATTTTTGGCTTAACGGGTTTGCTAATAATGATACCAATCCACAACAGACTCCATTACTTCCAGATAAATTTACCGTTTACCCGCTGGTGGCATCAACGGACCTTATTTCTCTCGTTACGGTCAATGGAGGTCGTTACCGCACCATGATTGTTAAGCTGAAAAGCTGGGTGTGTGAAGGGGGAAAGGGCTGGATAAATTGGAAGGTTGTTCAAACTCTCTGAACTACTCAGAATAATTTAAGAAACAATATGAAAAGAAAAGGAACGAATAAAACCAAAGGATTAGGCATTTTCTTTAATTATTTATTAAATTATTTGGACAATGGATTCTTGCCATAAGGAACAATAGGATTAGCATAGCGAAGTGAACAGTTCATAGTTTGATTTGTATCTCCCCCAAAAAGAAGTATTTACGACTCTTTACTATTGATTTAGTACTTAATGACAAGCGGAAGTATACTGCAACACACAGCATTCTGAATTAATATATATTGGGGAAAATGGGAATTGCAATGAGGAAATCGCTAAGTGTTGTTTTGGCGTAAACAATGATCAATGATTTTTTTTGTTGGAAAATATATGACATTGATCCTGTCGTGATGTGGTTTCAACAGGATGGCGCTATGAAATCAAAATTTGGCGATAACTTGATTTCGAGAAATGAATCCTGCCAATTGGCCTCCACAATCGTACGATTTGTCCACGTGAAGTCACTGATTTATGCTGATAAACCAGCAACAATTGACGCCATGGAGACCAACATTTTGTGTTATTATTCATAACATACGCCCAGAAATGCTTGAAATAGTGGCCCTTAATTGGATGTCCAGAATGCGCTTTTGGCCATATGTCCGAAATCATTTTCAAATGTTAATGACAGGTACTGATCTTTCGAAAAAAATTTACTTTTTTTTTGTTAGTTTTAACAATATCAAGTTCTATAGGGCTTAAAAAAACACCCTTTGCTCGTCGCTACACAAATACATGCACATGTTCATAGAAACAACAAACACATGGACTCCTTCAAAACGTTGCAACATTGGCGACGTGGGTACAATGATTTCTTTTTTTTAATTTTTTGTTTCGGAGGGTTGTTCTCTCTGCTTTCGTTTGCACAACACATAAACAGTTGCATACGTATGGATTAGGGATGCCAGTACTAAAAATTGGATATCAAATACCTGCAAAAGTTGGAGGAATCCCAATAAACAAGTTGTTTGATATGACTCACAGATACATATATTTATAGATTAAATATCCGCCTGGAATATAGAGTACTAGGTAATCTTAAAAATATTGAGAGTATTCTCTGACTAATAATAATATTTCCGAACCGTTACCACATAAGAATTGAGGGTCGTAAATGCCGCAAATCTCCAGCTGGAATACAGAACATCTGAGAGATATTGAAAGTTCACGGTCATCGGATAATATTCGCGAAACAATTCTAATATCAATCTTCTAGTTATTCATCGGTGAAGCTTGATATTTTTAATTTTTAATAACCCTTGCCCTTGGCGGTACGTTAATCACATAAGGTTTGTCGAAATTTATTTGGTGGTACATTTTCTGATACTCGAAGTCCAATCCGCCCACGTATCTCCGGAATCCCTGAGTCGCAGGTCTGACCTTGCAAAAATGTATTTAATGTAGACATCAAGAAGAGCCATAACTAGAACTTATCGCACCCGTAATAGCAAGATAGGCCTGTCTCTGTATCTCGATTTGAATGGAGAGATGCATCCTCCGCCATCCTTATATTACTATTACTTTAAATCGAAATCTTCAACATTTCGCCAAAAAAATAACTGGCTTCTTAGAAAATTTCAGAATGATACATTCGAAGTGTGGTGGTCTGAATACCGGAATATAAAAAAGGGCCCATTTTGAAAAAAAAGTCGAAAAAGTTTTTGATTTCAGAAAAAAAAATATTAAAATTTTTTGTGTTTTTTTAAATATTTTTTTTTTCGAAAGAATGAAGAAATAGCTATCTAAACTATTTGGGACACATTTTGCTAAGAACAATTGGTTATAAGTTACATGGATGAGAAAAAACACATGTTTGGACAAAATGTCAAATTATAACTCAGAGAGTTCTTGACCGATCTTGTTGAAAAATTGTGTCTGAGTTACTATCCAATAGGTCTAACCATGGTGCAAATTTCATACCGATCGTAAGACATCGATTTTAAAAATTGGTTCACTTGACATGAAATCCCCCATATATTGAATATAAGCGACAAAAATAGGCCAATTTACTATATAAATAAGAAGATTGCTAACGGTGCGTACAATTTCGATCAACAACGGTCGCAACCGAGCCATGATTACGGACTTTTTATGGACTGAAGTGGAAGATATGAACTTGGATAGTCTTTGATTTCAGCAAGAAACCAACCACCATGTCACACAGTACATCAAACAATCGATCTTTTGCGCACTAGTTTCGGCTATCAGCCATCTTAGCGATGTCAATTGGCTGCCTCGGTGCTGCGATTTTACCTCTTTAGAATTTTTCTTGTGGGGTGCCATTGAAAGCCGATACTATGAGAAAAATCCAGAAACGAGCCATTCGCCAGATAGAGTCAGAATCCTGAAATCGTATTCCATAAATAATAGGAATATTTGTTATTTCTAATAAAGCCAAAATAAATTAAGTTTAGTTTATTTAATTTTTATTTGAACTACCTGTATTCTCAATAAGAGTACAAATTTACTATTTGCCTTGTTTCGCCCTGGCCCGAGTTTGTGTTTCATTAAGCTCCGTTTCCATGAGTTCATTTATCGCGAGGAGAATTTTCCGAATAATAAGAAGCACGACGTCATTCGCAATTTCTTGATGACTCTATTGCAAGATTTAAAAAGCATTTTATTTACAATCAAATTTCAGAGGAGTGTCATAATTATGCCGTCTGTGGTGTGGTTCTTGCAATTCCACTTCCCAAACTATAGTTAAGCATTTTTCTCAATAGTACCGATCGTTGTGTACACCTTACCTTTTCCTTCTCAGAAATTTTCCAGGGGGAGAATACTTCTGATACGTAAGACCACAGGAAAGAGAATATATTAATTGTGCCTGTAGTGTCATTTCTTCCCATTATTTAGGAATGTCTCTGCATTCTACTCTGTCCTTTAATATTATTGTTACGAAATTGTACTTGAATTCAAATATAACGATTTTAACGGCTGATTTAAAAGTAGCCTAATGCTTTCAAATAACAGTGCTGTAATAGCAAACTGTAACATATCTGTGGGCATTATTAACATTGAAATAAAAGCTTTCAGTTGACCATTGATCGTAAGTTGGCAACGCTGTTTGATGCGACCGTATATTCGAATTCGAATATTCAGTTAAAGAACATTGTTGAAAGTACACCACAGATGGCGTATGTATTAGAAACCTTTAGACAGTTAAAGAGAAATCTAGAGTGCAGATGGCAGTGGTATAAATAGTGGCAGAGGTTGCAGTCGTTAGTGAGTTTATCAGATACGCTTTTCGAACAAACATCAACTGAGTGCTGTGTTTTTCAAGTGAAAAGTGTACCTGTATTTCTGCGAATTTATAAACGTGTATAAAAAACATTGAGTGACTATTTAATTCTGTGGTTGTTGTACATTTTAAATAAATAAAGAATTGTTACAATTTTTAAACTACTAAACGGCTTTTATTTGCAATCAAAAGTATCCGGTTTATTTAAAGGAAATAGACCAGCGTTTTAAAAAGGTTAAAACGTAACATTATCATTATTGGTATTGCCTGCTATAATAACGTAAGAAAATATCATCTGACTCTGCAGGTTTAATGAGTTTGAAAGATTTTACACTACATATCATCTTCTCTTCTTCAATTTTATGGGTGGCGAAAAGCTTTGTATTCGCAAAAGAATCGAATCTGCTCAAATATAAGTCACTTATTTGGGCATTTTAGAGATATAAAAGATCCCCGATTATTTCCTTTTTAAAATCCCTTCTACAGCACATAATATAAAATGTAGACCCCCTTTCGGCATCCCTAAAATGTATATATTGTTTAAAGCTTATGATTTTATTTGTTTATTGCTTTAAATTTGTTGGCGTCTAAATATCTACGGAGCCCCCACAATACTCACTTTACATCAATGAATTACTGTTACATGCTTTGGGGTTGAATGGAATTTATCCGTCGCTTGCTTCGCAATCACCCCTTTCAATGAGAATGACGGTGACTGAAGCGACGTAAAAGTTCTTGTGCGTTACTATACAAATAGCAAAGGTAAACACCCCCCCACAAAACGTAGAGTAACAACGTCAACGTCACCATCATTTTTCTGGTTGCAATTTTGTTTGTACATTATTCATACATATCCATATATATATGTACGATTATGTACATATGTATGTATACATAGAAACATATATATACATAGATATGTATATACAAATACATAAATGTATATAAATGTGAGAGTGTGTGTAAATGTGTTTGTTTTTTTTTGCCATTCTGATTCCTATACAATGCATAAGAATGGGAAAAAGCGTCGAGACGACTTTATCGATCCATGTTTAAGTGTTGACATTAAGAAACCAACAAAGTTTATTTCATTAAAGTAATCGGTTTTTAAGTATTTGGTACTTTAAATTGACTATTTTATTCCTGTTTGCATAAGGTGTAAATTTAGAATTATTTAAATACTATAGGATTTTTAATATCAATGTTGGGTTGTGCTAGCAACTTTTTTTAAAATTTGATAGCATCTTAACACGCATTTCTGTAAACCGAAACCGAATATCGTTTTCATGCTTTAAACTAATTTACATAGCTTGGCGTTCTGTAAATCGAACCCAAATGATTTACTTGTTTTACTTTCGAATAACCTGTTTCAATGTACAAGATCGTTCGATTTGAAACTCGTTTATGAATTCAATCGATTTACTTATCTCTAATGCCCATTTAACGTGAGTTTAAAACACATCTTCAGGCATCTGCAAACGTTTACATCGCAATTTATTTCGATGTTATTGGGCACCATTCACACCAGATTTAGTCTGAATGCTTAATCATTCATCAAATCGTCTCACTCCCGCAAAGAGTGGATATTTATATGAGATTGGTTAGTTCTTCTCTTTTCTCTCTAACTCTTGTGTAAAAATTCTCATACAGTTTATTACGTAGGTTTAAAAACATACAAGGCTCAAAAAGTTCCAGACAGGAACTCTTAGAGGACAAAGACTGGAAATTAAAGTAAAATTTTTAGGACGAAAATGCAAACAATTTTTCCAAAAAATTCGGTTTACAAAATAGGATGCTTCCATTCATAAGACTTCTTAATGTGTCCACTTATTTTTGGCCTGTTTTGGCATCCTGTCACTATGGTAAGCAAGGTCTTCAGTGGTACAAGAACAATAATGTGATATTTGTACCAAGAGAGGCAAATTCCCCAAACTGCCTGGAGCTAAGGCCAGTGGAGAGATATTGGACTCTTGTTAAAAGAAAAAAAGAGCACAAAGTGGATATATATATGAGATTGGTTAGTTCTTCTCTTTTC
This sequence comes from Calliphora vicina, assembly GCF_958450345.1. NCBI lineage: Eukaryota > Metazoa > Arthropoda > Insecta > Diptera > Calliphoridae > Calliphora > Calliphora vicina. The sequence continues at coordinate 10,678,507 of NC_088781.1, read as the reverse complement.
TTTTAACTCTTGTGTAAAAATGGTGTTGTAACATTCCAAATTGCCCTTATACGGTTCCCAAATGATACTGTAGCAACATGTTTGATATTTGTTAGAAAAGAAAGTAAAAAAAAAATGTTTTTAAATGTTTCGTGAATATGAATAGATCCATGATTCACTAGCATTTCAGAAAACCCTTCCACGTTCCTCTCATTAAACATTGGTGACATGGTGACATTGGTGACAGAAGCATACGTCCATTCGTGAACAAGTTTTGTTATCGATCGTCTGGAAAGATCCACACAGAGAACTGCAGTTTAGTTTTGTGATCTTATACATATGTATATTCAATCTAATGGACGTCTATGTCGAAAAACTCAAAGTCGTTGACTTTGAGTTTTTCGACATTTCTTCGGACTAAACTCGTGTCGATGTCTATTCAGAGACACGTATATCAAATATTCAGACTAAAAGTATTCGAGTGCTCCATTTCACTATCAGCCCAATTTTGAAAAAAATTCAACGGGAGGTTTTTTCCTTTTCGTTTTTTTAACATAGAATTTGAATAGGAAAAATGAGAAAAGGGAAAGAACTCCCGGGAAATTTTTTTTTCATAATTGGGAAAGATCTGCTATGTGACGATATGTCGAAAAGTTTACACACAACAACAATTTGGAAGATTTACACCCAATTCGTCTTGCATAGTACGTCCACCAAAACTGAGCAGTTCTAAGAGACTGTCCCGAACTAGTGACTTACCTATCATTTAGGGTGACAACTAGATACATAACTAGCCACGTGGCTAGTTATTTTAAAAGTGCATGTCCTAAGCAATTGACCCTTTTAGATTACAATGAGGCTGTTCAAAGTAGTCAGCGCATTGGATTCACCTACCGGTTACATAGAGTCAATTCCCTTACTAGCTACCTAACTGGTTACTTGATCAGCTACAAAAATTATTATTTTAACATGTACGAGTGCTAACTGACCTCAAATAGTCAGTTAAAAAGACATCTCATAGACGGTTCAATAACCGATTTCTTATAAACAAACCTTCCTCCGACAACTCTCCAATAGATTACTACTGGTGGGTAAATTAACTACTTTTTAAAGTGCAGCACAAAATAAACGTTTAAAGCGACTACACTCTAGGTTACTTAGAGACACTATGGCGACAATTGACTTCACGCTAGGTTACATGGTTTGTCTGTATACTTAAGCCAAAAGATAATAAACTTTATGAGAATTATATCAACACAATTTGTATGAAAAAAGTTTGTACGAATTATCCACTTAAATGACAATTGACTTCACGCTAGATTACTTGGGATGTATAAATGTATATAAGGCCCTTCCGAGCCATTTAGTTCTGCATAATGTCAGCATTGGGCAGTCGCATAGAACATGTTCAGTGGTTTCGTCATGAAGTCCACAAAACCTGCATTGTTCATTCTCAACGTTACCTAACATACATTGGTGATACTTTAAACCACAGTGTCCAATGAATAACCCAGTAAGTATCCTCAGGTCACCCTTTCTGAGCGAAACGACTGGGATCTACATCTGGATAGGGTGATGAATCGTTTGGACTGTCTTAGTCCTGGTAGGTTAGTCCAGTAGTCCATAACAACACCAGACCTCACTTCACATGATGATAATGCTCTAAGAGCAGCCAGACTATCAGACATAACAAATATCCTATTATTCCTTAGTCTCCTTCTTAAGCACTCATTGGGCCATATAAGGATGACGTAAATCTCCGCCTGAAATATTGATGGAAATGTACCCATTGGGATACCCCTTTGAAAATTGGCACCATAGATACCAGCCCCAGTGTCACCATTAGCCTGTTTGGAACCATCTTATAATTGAATGTGATTAATTTGAATTACATATATTTTTGTTGACAAAGTCTATTTAATATTTTAACCGATTAAAATGATTCGTTTATTGTATAGACACTAATAAATGTGGACGACGCCTTTTTGCTGTGACCTATCCTGACCTTTGTTGCCTGTAACACATACATATACATGTGTAAATTGGCAAAACAAAACCAAACAAACAATACAAAATACACATTCACATACAGACAGACAGACAGACGTACAAACATTCTCATACTTACATATACATAAACACATTCGAACACATTCTCCCTGTAACAATGACAAAAAAGTGCGAGTTTAATTTATTTTGGCCAAAATGAAAATTAACATTTAATAAACAATCACACACGACAACACATACAAATACAGACAGTCTTTGAATTCATACATTTAAAATAATCAATTCCATATCGCCAATAAATATCATTAAGCAATCGTTTTTTAGATCAGAAAGTAAATCTTGATTCATAATGAAATTTTCTCTAAATATTGTCCGTTGATCAGACATGTTTGGAATTCAAAATAGACAAAATCTGTTAAAAATTTAGAACAAAACAATTAAAACCCGGATAGAATCTAAACGAGGCGACCTAGGACAATTAGAAGAACTATAGCTTGCTTATGTATCTAAAAATTTAAATAGGTTGAACCGGTAAAAAGTTTATGATAAAAATATTGGTCGAAAACAAATTACATAACCTCGGAATATGAGATAGTGAGCTGGAAATTGGAATATACCTTCGTTTTGATGTTCTAAAGAGGGGGTCAAAGGATATCAGCCTATCAGATTTCAAGTATCTGACCAAAGTTTAACAAATTATATTTGGTCCTACTAAAAGTTAGCTAAACAATCAAAGGCCTGCCGTCAAACTGAGAACCTGTCCGTTGATAGAAAACCTGGTTCACGTATAAGGAATGATTCACATGATGTTTAAATAAATAGAAAGAAATCTTTTCGAATTGTTTTTTAATTTTTTTTTTAAATTTAAAATTTTTTTTTTGTTTTTTTTTAATATTTAGCGAATAAAAAACTTTTGGTGGAAAAAAACAATTCGTGTTAAAAAATATTTTTTTCCGATTTTGACCCATTGTAGGTCCAATTTACTATGGTATACGTCATTGCAAAGGTCTTTGAAATATCTATCATTAGATATCCATATTGTCTATATTAATGACATAGTAATCCAGATATAGGTAAACAAATATGTCAAAAATCGAGGTTGTCCTGGTTTTTTCCTCATATCTCAGCCATTTGTGGACCGATTTTGCTGATTTTAAATAGCAAACTTCTCGAAAGCATGTCTGACAGAATTATTGAAGCTTCCGGGTCAATATTTTTATGTTGCTTATGCTCGAGGAAATGTTGTAGAAAAGTTTAGGACGAAAAAGCAATACATTTTTCCAAAAAATCTGATTTGGCATCCTGTCACTATGGTAAGCAAGGTCTTCAGTGGTACAAGAACAATAATGTGATATTTGTACCAAGAGAGGCAAATTCCCCAAACTGCCTGGAGCTAAGGCCAGTGCACTATAGGTAATTATACCCATTTTTGTGGCCAAAACTATTAGGAAACACTGAACAAGATGAAAATCGGTATACGGTGGTTTTAAAGGTTTCTGATTTCGAATCTGAGGTAAAATTTTTCAAATTCAAAATGGAAGACATTTTAAAATGTCTACTGATTTGCATGAAACTCGGTATACGGGAGTATACCTGATTTCGAATCTGAGGTAAAATTTTTCAAATTTAAAATGGCGGATCCAATATGGTGGCGTAAATTTTAAAATGTCTTTTGATTTACATGATAATTGGTATACAGGAGTATTCAAGATTGCTGATTTTGAATCTGAGGTAAAATTTTTCAAATTCAAAATGGCGGATCCAATATGGTGGCGTAAATTTTAAAATGACTTCTGATTTACATGAAAATCGGTATACGGGGGTATTCACGATTACTGATTTAGAATCTGAGGTAAAATTTTCCAAATTCAAAATAGCGAATTTATTTTTATTTCCAAAACATCAACAAAAAAAAAATTTTTTTCCTTCACTTAAGCCTATTCCTCATTCAAAATATTGCCGGATTCAACTTTAGCAACAACATAATTGTAAACAGCAGCATTCTTCTCCTCTTTCTTTTGTTCATCCAACCAAACTTCCGCAAGTTCGTTATTTTGCAAGCGGATTGAAATTGACAAATTGTAATAATAATTTCAATCAAATAAAAAAATCAAAACTATAGGTTTAGTGGTTTCTTTTTTTATTAACATTTAGGTATGTTAAGATCTTTTCGATCTCACTCCTTAATTGAGTAATAAATAAATACAGGAAATTACCATATGGGTTAAATATTCATAGCAAACGATGGCATAATTTTAAATCTCTGTTAAAGCGGCCAATTTTATTTACATGCATAATGTTTCCTCTCCAAGACCATATGCATTATGCACGTACATAAACAGTTGCGTTCCAAACAATAGGAGTGTCCTTAACAAAAATTCCTTTTTGCTTAAATTTTTTAGAAAGAAAGAAATCTAAATTCAATATTCCTTCAATATAGATACACAAGCATTATTCTCTTAATCTTTGAAGCATAATATCAGCATGATCATGAGCGTGTTTATGATTTGTGATATATGTATCACTAGTGATCATTTCATTAAGATAATCTTTTGTAAACACATTGATTGTGTTTTCTTATAATATATTTAATAAACAATTTAAACACTTTGACTATCTTCACTAGTGTTGAACGCGAATTATACAGACAACAAAGACAATAGAACTTAAAAACAAAGCAAGCATATTTTTAATTGTAGAATAATAAACTTCATTTTGAACAGAATCTGACGAGAGTGTGGTTGGTACTTTTCTCTCTTTTCCTTTCATTTTTCCTAGTAACTAGTGCTAAGATAATTGATGGATGACTAGTTGTAGTTGGGTAGGTGCTCGCAATTATAGACGTATGAATGGGTTTTGGCCATTGCACATTGTCCAATGCACCTACATACATACATATACGACATGCATGTATTTGTGGATTTATAAGAATATTGTACATGTTTCGTTGATTGTTTGGCCGGTTAGCAACACTTACTTACAACAAACGGCCACCGACCACCACATTTTGTCAAGTTTTTTTTTCCATCACGCTTTATAATGGTTAAAGAAGTTTTCACAGGGAGTCACTAACCAGTAACGAAAAGAAAGAAAAAGAAAACAACGTGCTTACACACCTGCTTAAATGAATAAGTACATGATTGGTATGCAATACAGCGAACAAATTTAAATTATTTTAAATCTAAGGGAAAGGAATACTTTTTTGCGGTTTATATAGTTAATACCAAACATGGATAGTTTACAAAATGCAGTAAGAAACGAGAGATAATCGCATTTGGTTAATGGTGCACAAGAATTTGCTTAAACCCAAATAGATAAGACATAATTTTTATAATTTAATATCTCCGGAACACGTACGACTCATAAAAAGAAAGGTACTATATGCAACAAACCAATTTTGGTAAGCTTTTTCCGTCAATGTCTTTCATAGCGGACAGGGTTTTTAGGTGATTTTAAACCAGAGATGCTTTCACAATGCTTTCGCAAGCTAACCACACACATATTCTTATTCTCTTTGATTTAGTAGTCACTAAGACAGCGACGAATGAACATGCTAAGCGGGTGTATTACTATTTTTGATTTTTTTTTAATTTTTTTTCATGATCACTAAAAGAAATATTTGGATTGTTTAATATATTTCGAACTTTAAAAACTCATTGAAGTTTTGTCTATTTTTTCACCTCAATTTACTTCTGTGCACAATTTTTTCAGATTTGAAATAAAACAAAGTAATAAAATAAGCAAAAAAAAAATATTTTAAAAATTTACAAATTTGTCGAAAATTATTAATATCGAATTCTCCATTAATGAGCTATAATAATATATCGCCGATAATTTGATTAAGATTGTTGACTTGATTATTATTAACAAATAAAGCCTTAAAAATATTGGAATCTTTTATTTAGTTCACTAAACTTTTCTTTGAGTGGAGCTCTCTTTCGCTCACCAACACAAATACGGTTTTAGCTATGGACATATCTGATTTAATCACATTGTTTAGATCAGTGATCGACATAAAGATAACATGGAGCTTGGATTAAAATAAAATGTTATGCACTTTCTTTCTCTATTATAATCTAATCAGCTATTTATTGGAATTTTGGTTTCTATATTGATCATTTTTATGAACATTTGAACTGTTCGGTCCCTGTGGTGGCTATGTATACCGATCACTGGTTTATTTTTATTATTATTCCTTAGAAGTTTAACCAATTTTATTGAAATTTAAATTTATTATTAACAACTTATGTATATGTTAAATGATTTGTGTTTCATAACATTTCAAGAAGTTGCAACTAATTAATGCATGTTATTACGGGTATTAATTTTTGTACTTGTTAGCAGCAGCTAAACGAAAAAGCAATGTCATCTAAGGTCAATGTCATTTGAAAACTTCCCTGACGTCTGCATTTTCTTCTTATGTTTGTTTAGAGTTCTAACATTGCTTGAACAAATATGTAGGTATGTATTTACGCCTTGTAGTTGTTTCGTCTAGTTGCTTTCTATTGTTCGTTTTTATTTTCTTTTTGTTTAGGATTTTATTGGCTGCCTGACTGCCTAACTCTTTTTAAATTGTCTGGTATTGTTTTGCAGAGTTTAATAGGAAAGGTAAATTTCAGTGTACGAGAGTCCATACAAAAGTTATTCCAAGAACATAACAAGTATTTAAATAATACAATCTACTTGACATTTAAGTAGATTGTACATTTAAAATCACTTATGTTTCTTGATTTAAATTGAAAATATAGTGAAATTATTTTGAAATTTAATATAATAAAATAGTGGTACATTCCAAATCGAAACCATTTTGTTAAATATTAAGCTAGTAATTCATGTTTATAAAAACTTTCGCTTTGACCCTCGTATACTCTTTATATACACTAGCAAACACATATACACTTTTGTTTTTGCTGAATGGACTCACGAAACTAGTTAAAAAATAATACAGAAGCTGGAATTAAATCATTTAGCTGAAATACAAAATAATTTTATAATTTATTTTAATAATAGTCTGTCTGGATTCCTCAGGATTCCGGTAGAGGAATGTTAATCTACATGAAACACATGTAAAAATGGTGAAAAATTAATTCGTTAAAATTTGTTGAAAATCTCAGAAATATCTTCACCAACGTTTACTTTATAGATAAATACGAGGGTGTGTTAAAAAGTTCGTGCCTTTTTGGATAAAAAATTATAGCATTTTTCAAAATATTCCTTTGAGCTCTATGCAGTTTGCCCAACGTTTCTCCAATTTTTTGTATCCCTTCCAAAAAATAAAATTTATCGAGGTCATCAAAATAGTTATTTTTTGTGAGATGATTTCATCGTTTAAGTCATATCTTTAAATTCACATTTTTCCAATATCTCCTCAGGTCACGAGGTAGTCTACTATCAATGTCTATCAAACACAAACTAAATGACGCATCTTGTTTAAATTTTGACAGGAGTCAATTGTTGACAAGAGCTGTGTTGCCCTTTCAGTTAGGAGCGGAAAAATTAAAGTCGCAGACTTATCAATCCACCCTCGTACACCCCCATCAAAAAAGATGGTATATTGATTTTGTCATTCCGTTTGTAACACATCATAATATTTGTCGCAGACCCACAAAAGTATAAATATTCTGGGTCCTCATACGATTCTAAGACAATCTAGCTATGTCCATTCGTCTTTCTGTCTGTTGAAAACACGATAGAGCCGAAACCAAGGAGTTAGCTGGAAGAAATTTTCCACAAATACAAATAAGGTTTGTCAGGTATTGAAAATATGCAATATCTGTCCATGATTTCATCTAGCCCCCATACAAAAGTCTCACCGGAATAATCTTTGAGCTGTCATAAATATTATGTTTGAGCAGTTGATTATCGGAAAATATGAAAAAATTTTGCACAAATTAGTTCTAAGTACTGTCAAATTATACTGTAAAGTATGGTGAAAATGACTGGAACATTCATAATTAATATCCTGACGAAATTGGACATTAACATGTTTTATATGAACCCAAATCCTTCTATAAACTTTTGTGAGGATCGGTCCATACTTGAACCTAACTCAAATATAACCCCTATATCAGAAAAACATTTTATTGTGACATATTGATGGTGGGTATACAAGATTCGGCACAGCCGAATATAATATTCTTGCTTGTTTATTATTAATTTATCTACATATATTAATGCCACAGATTTCTTGGATGTTCCTTTCATAATTATGTGGCCATAAAAAATGTCTAAGCATTAGGATATTCAATTAATCGGGTTGCTGGTTTAATCGGTTAATCGAGCAAATAAATAATCGGGGTATAGATTTAATCGGTTAATTTTAAATTATTCGATTAACAGAATAATTTTGAATTTTGTGTACTTGTTTAAGTATTTCATAAATAAAAAGAAAAACAAGTAAGAGAGCTATATTTGGCTGTGCCTAATCTTATATACCCTTCACCAAATTATACTCCAAAATACAAATTTTAAATATTTTTCCAAATTTTAATAGGACTTGGAAATATCTGTCATTAGATATCGATATTGTCTATATTAACGACTTAGTAATCCAGATATAGGTCAAAAATCGAGGTTGTCCTGGTTTTTTCGACATATTTCAGCCATTTGTGGACCGATTTTGCTGATTTTAAATAGGAAACTTCTCGAAAGCATGTCTGACAGAATTATTGAAGATTTGAATCCCGAAGATACATATCTAGGGTCTTCAGAAAATTGATTTCAACAAACAGACGGACAGACAGACGGACATGGCTTAATCGACTCCGCTATCTATAAGGATCCAGAATATATATACTTTATAGGGTCGGAAAATTATATTGTGGAAATTACAAACGGAATAACAATCTTATATATACCCTTCTCACGAAGGTGAAGGGTAAATACAAAAAAATATGTTAAAGTGCAAAAAAAAGGAATTTCGATTAATCGACACAAATTAATCGGTTTATTTGTTATTTGAAAATCGGCAATTTTAAATTATTCGAATAGATAACCGTCCAAAATTAATCGGTTAACCGATTAACAGTTAATCGATTGAATACCCTAATAAGATCCTGTAAAAACTTTTCCTTCGAAAAAAATTTTCAGTTCAAGATGAAAAAACAATATTAACGGAGTTCACAATGTAAAGAGGTTGCTCTTAAATTTATTTTTTCGTAAATTAAGTACATTTGCAAAGTTGCGGTTTGTTGATAATAGGTTCGAATCGGTTTCAGCCTGAAAAACCCGATTTCAGTTGGACTCTACTGATTATATAGTAGAAAATTTACATTTGATAATTTCTGATAGGCTGCCTAAGCTTACCAGAAGATCCTCAATACATTATTCGCTTCGTAGGAGACATTTAATGAATGATGCGAAAATAATGTCCATCTCGTTGTTTCTAATAGCTCAGATAGCTTTCTTCAAATCTTCCGCTGCCCATTTTCTTACTTCACCTTTCTTTGGTATATTATTTGTTTGAAATTCTTTAGCTATACCACATTAGCCGACCAAGTGGTTTATTGAAATTATTATAAAATTAAACATATACACTAAATATGCTATATTGTTGCATGTCTTATTCAATAGCAAAATATTCCCATTTGACTTTAAAATTAAATTAATGAAGTTAAAAACACGTGATTTTAGAAAAAAAAAATTATTTTTAACAGATCACAAAAAAAGTCTACAAGATCTCGCTGATTTTTTACAACTGACTATTTCCATGATCTGCAAGAATGAAATACACTCACCCAATGTTAATTTTCTGAGATCATAAAACTCTTAAGCTTGGTACCGTTGCTCCTATGCTCTTAGTTTTAAAGAAAAGTAGCTTTACCACATTACCCGCCTATACCTTATTACCCCAACTTACTCTAATGCTACCAATACCACGATTTACCATCTTCTGAATGAACCGAGGATTGTACACTTGTCCTAAAAGCTTAGTACTCTGTTGAAAATTTCGTGCGAAATGCTGTTAAACTAAATATAAAATATTTGGAATGAAATATATGCGAAATAATTTCGCAGATGCAGTACTCTGTTCTTATTGTGGAAAAATGTGAAATACATTTGGCAACCTTATTTTTCCACACGAAACAACATAACCAGCACATCTTTCGCACGAAATTAAAATTAACAGCTGATCATTTGTTGCATATAAAATTTTTCGCATGAAAAAACCATAATTTTTCGCAAAAATTAACAGAGTACTAGGCTTAAGGACGAAGAACAAAGGTTCTGCCATCTGGTCCTATCCATCACTCCATAACACGTTTTTCCAAAAACTAATGGGATTTTGTATGGGTTCTGGCGAAGACTAATCGTTTTGACATATTTTTGGTTTGGGATTTCTTGGCATGGCGCAGGTCCCTTTATAAAAATCAATGGCAAAGTGGATAAGTTTCAGTACTTAGATATTATAATAAACCCTATGGAGCCATATGCCTTCGATTCCATGCCAATTAATGCAAGATATTGACCCCAAACACTCGTCTAAAGTAGTAAAAGATGTGGTTTTGTGCAGAGAAGATCGAAGTTTTTGATTGGTCAGTCCAGAGCCCTGACTTAAATCCTATAGATGACCTATGGAACGAAGTCAAGGTTGATACAGCTAAAAACTGTGGTCGGCAGCACAGAAAAATTGGTATGCCATACCCAAAACAAAATGCCAAAAACTAGTGAAAAATATGGGTCGCAGGTGCGAAGCTGTTATCCAAAACAAAGGCTACAGCACTAATATTAATAGTAAAATATTTGTACATACCAAAAAACCAACAAATGCAATATTAAAATGATTTTTTTCTCTTTTTTAAAAATTGTGCCATTTATGTGTCCAGCTGATTTCAGTGGTGTTTTTTTTTTTTTTCTTAATAAAGATTTTTTATACCCTTCACATTTTTATTACAAATTCCGTTTGTAATTTCTACATTTTTCATTTCCGACCCTATAAACTATATATATCCTGGATCTTTATAGATAGCGGTGTCGATTAAGCCACGTCCGTCTGTCTGTTGAAATCAATTTTCTAAAGACCCCTGATATCTTCTGTATCCAAATCTTCAATAATTCTCTCAGACATGCTTTCGAGAAGTTTGCTATTTAAAATCAGCAAAATCGGTCCACAAATGGCTGAGATATGAGGAAAAAACCAGGACAACCTCGATTTTTGACCTATATCTGGATTACTAAGTCATTAATATATACAATATGGATATCTAATTATAGATATTTCAAAGACCTTTGCAACGACGTATATAAGACCATAGTAAGTTGGACCTACAATGGGTCAAAATCAGAAAAAATATTTTTAACCCGAAATTTTTTTTCACCAAAAATTTTTTTTTTTAAATTTAAAAAAAAATTGTAAATTTAAAAAATTTAAAAAAAACAATTCAAACAATTTTTTTTTCCAAAAAATTAAAAAACTGAAAAAAATAGTTTTGTTCACCTAAAAATATTTAATTTTTTTATTTTGAAGTATAATTTGGTGAAGGGTATATAAGATTCGGCACAGCCAAATATAGCTCTCTTAATTGTTTTAAATTAATGAATTTAAATTTTTGTTTACATTAATTTTAAAGATAAGTAATAAAATTTTGCAAAAAACCTAAAATTTGTTGTTTGTTAATAGTATTTACGATATAGTAGCATAAGAAAGAACTTGTGGTAAAATGTGCCATTTATATGTCCATAGATGTATATAAGTATAATCTACAATGGATTAAAATTGGGACCCAAAATTTTTTAACCCGATTTTTTTTTTCAACAATAAATTTAAAAAATATTTTTAAAAAAAAAATTAAAAAGAAAGTTAAATTTTGTTTACATATTTGGGTGATAAATTAAAAATAAACTATTTTTTTAAACTTTTAATGTTTAGTAAACGGGTTAGTTTATATTAATCAACTATACTTACTAAAATCAATCAACAATCTTCCGTAGCCTTTTCTTTGATATGGGGGCAGCGTTAGAATACAAGACACGTTATAAAACGAATTTTTTTCCTGAAATTGTAGAAATAAATTGCGTTAAATTAAAAAAGAACATATATTACATAAATAATTTTTAAATTTATCAAATTTTTATAAAATAAAATTAATGCACACAATTAGTGTTCTAAACTTTTGATAAATTTAAAAAATATTTATAAATATGCGGGTAAAACTTTAAAGTAATAATACAATAATCAATTCCACTCTAATGCAGGTGCGGATCCAGGAGGAAAGGAAATCCCCCCAAAAAACCGTAAAGTTTTTATATAAAAAAAGAAAAAATGTAAAATAAATTTTACTTTATTGCATGATTTTTACATCAGGAGGTCATGTATTTATGCGATTATTAAAAAATTCGATTCTTCATTTGATGAATCGACTACGTTTTTTCATTGGTGAAACACATTTATTCACCCCTATCGCAAATTAATCACCCTTATCGCGAATCAACATTTCACATGAAATATTTTCCCTTTTCCTTTTTTCGTTCATCAACTTTGTTCACGTGAAAAAAATTCCACTTGTTGTGAAATTTTTAGATGGAATTTTGTAAACAATAAACAGCTGTTACGAACAAAATCAAATATTGTGAATGTAAAGTTCATCATTTCACATGTTATTGCCGATAGGGGTGAATATTTCACATGAAATGTGTTCCCTTTTCCCATTTTTCGTTCATGAACTTTGTTCACGTGAAAAAATTCCACAACATGGGAAATTTTTAGATGCAATTTTGTAAACAATAAACTGCTGTTACGAACAAAATCAACTATTGTGAATGAAAAGTTCAGGGGAATATCACGATAGCAATTTTCACATGTTTTTCACGATAGGGGTGATTGTTAATTCATTGTGGAAGATATTTTAAATGGTTTTCGTAATCCTAGGTCTCCAAAAAACAATATTTATTCCATACAATTTGCGATGTATAGACCGCAAATATAGTAATCCATTGCGCAAAGATTGCATGAGCAATTATTGCTAAGCAAAAAAATGCCAGTTCAGTTGTCATTAATGTCAAATGTTTTCTATCTATGAGTCGGTGTGATTTAATTTATTTAAGTACCAAAAAGTAAAAAAAAGGAAATTAGTTGGAAAAAATACTTCAATCCAAAATACACATCCGTTTTTCATACAACTTCTGGCGTTGAAAATACCCCTTCCGTGGAATGGTTCTGGCACCAGCTCTCTTATCAATTATTCTTACTTGAAATTTTTACCTTCGGTGCTATTTCTATAGAAGCGATAAATAACTAGATCTAGTTCTTCCATCATTGTTTTTTGTTCTAAATTGTCGTACTTGGAACTTGTATAAATGTATTAATGGTTCCATAACAATTCTTTAGAATGCGGATGTAACCAGTTTCTATAAAACTGTATAGAATTTTTTAAGAATCTCAATATTGTTCTGCAGAACAGGTTCTGGAAAGAGTAGCGATATCACTAGTTCTATTAATGTTATCAATGAATCTGAAGTGGTTCTGGTTACAATCGTTTAAGAACTAGTAATTTTAGAAATGGGAATGGGTATATTTATATGTAAATTAAATCTAAATTGAAGTGAAATATTTAAATTTCAGCTCATTTTTAAAACGGTTTTGGATGATATTTTTCAGTACCGAAGAAATTATTCGAAATTTGGAAAGCATTTAGAATGAATTATAATGTACAATTGCTTTAAAAGTTGAGAAAAATTTAATTTTTTCATAAAAGAAAATTATGTTGTGAGCTCAAAAATTTACTATATATAAAGTTTTTGGTCCCCGGAATTTTCTAAATTTATAACAAAAATATAGTAATATATGTAAATTGCAGTTATATAAATATCGCAAAATTTTATTTCTATAATTTTTTCCAAAAATTTTAGTTTACTACGAAAAATTGCAAAAAAAAATAATTTTTTCTAGACAATTTTTTTTTTCAATTGCTAAATTTAGAAACAAACGAAAAAAAAAGAAGAAATAAAATGCCTTTGATGAGTTGGGATGCAATCACACTATATAACTACGTATGATGTATTTTTTGGGAGTTCAATGACCATAGATTAATATCTATCTCGTTGGCAATAATGTCTGGGTGTACCTAACATAGTATAGACGCAGAGAAACTTTTGTAATTGTGCGCAGAATAATATACATAAGTTGTACATAGTAAACAAGGATGCAGACACATAAAGGGACAGACACACTCAGACACAAACTTTAAAGGACAACAGCCAGCATCTTTGTATAGTTTTATCCGTTGAAAAAACACCGTAGTAGGAGAAGGAGTATGGATGAGGCGGCAGGCGGGAGGACATGGAAGGCAATAATAGAGAAAAAAATAAAAATAGTTAAATTGTTTGAAGAGGGGAAAATTTACAATGAGCGGTATCTGCATTCTAAAGAACAACAATAGTAACAAATAATATAATAGTAATAGTAGACGCAGAACTATATAATAAACGTAGTAGTGGTATATTATATAAAATAGTTCAGTTCATACTCTACTTATACATTTATTGTTATTGCTAGACATGGATGTATGTATGTATGTAGGAATGAATATCTATCTATCTGTTCATATGTACATATCATGTGTAAATATATAAAGGAAATTTCACACAAAGAGCAATAGTAAAAATATATACAATATAAATAAAGTACATACATATATACAATATAAATAAAGTACATTTGTATGCACATACATGTTGGAAAATCGGTACTACCCATACAAAACTGCATGCATCTCTCCCTGATATTATAACAAAGGTGATGTTTTATATTTTTGGGGTTTAAAAGCAGGGCTTTACACTTTGCTTTACATTATGGTTTGAAAACTCCCTGCTGCTGTTAAATACAGAGGGCAGCACTTTTTGTCCTTTAAGTCTTCAACAAAAATTCCACAACATTTTTGGTAATTAGGAAAAAAAAAGTAACCTTTAGATGTTACTTTTGAAGTGAACGCATACAAATTTTAAGTATGAGTTTCATGTTCTGCTTAAATATTGTTTCATGTTGGGGAAAAATAGTGACCAAATATAAGAATGGGTTAGTGAATATTATAGCAGTGATACGACTTTGTATCCAGTGTTATTAAATTAACATTATGAATTCTAATGTCCAATTGTTTACTAAAGAAAGAAAATCGGTACATACATTGATCAGACTGAGACTATATAGGTTGTCAGATGAAATGTCGTTCAATTTTAATAATTTTACTAACAACAATAATAAAATCTTTAATTTATACGAATTCCAATTTGTTCTAAGAAAAAATTAACACATCCGTCTACGATTTGACACCATTCGGTGTCAATAGTGTATCAACCGAACGGTGTCAATTTGACAACGAAAAAATTACACCATTCCGTTGCTGAATTGACACCATCTGTTGTCGATTTGACACCGTTCGTGTACGATTTGGTAATTAAAATAATTAATAATTTCTTTATTTTTTATATTTATTTTTAAATACAAAAAAATAAATACTTAAATATAAAATTGGTCAATTCACAAGGTCTCGTATTAGTCATATTGTCATAATGTCTTAATATATCTCGACTCGGCAGCTCGGCTTAACCGATACTTAGGCATTCGGCGAAGGTCTCTACTGGTTGGTTACGATAACACAATAAACATAGCATACAGAGTACTATTATTTTAGGACACTTTTTACTTGAAAAACAATAAAAACCATTGTGAAATATTAGGACATTATGACAATATGACATGAGACCTTGTGAATTGACCAAATATGTTTCCAGGAATTTTTGGAGTTGTATGTCGTCACTGGATTTGGTGATCTTCTCACTGCCTGTATCTTCATCTGCATCAACACAAATTCGCTATTAAACACAATTACGCTTTCATTTATATTTTGGTTTCGTTTTTCCCTCAGTGCAATCGACTGTCACTTGCGATTTTCCTAACATTTATGGTGACAACTGTTACTTGACTAGTTATTTTAACATGTGCGCATGCAAAGCGGGAGTCAATTGACCCTACTTAGATTACTAATAGACTGTCTAATACCTGGTTCAAAGTAGTCAACGCATTGGATTCACATACCGGTTACATAGAGTCAATTACCTTACTAGCTACCTTACTGGTTACTTGATCAGCTACATAACTAGTTATTTTAACATGTACGGGTGCTAATTGACCTCAAAAAGTCAATTAAATACATATCTCATAGACAGTCCAATAACCAATTGCTTGTAAACAAATCTTCCTCCAATAACTCTACTTCTGGTGGTTAAAATAACTACTTTCTAAAGTGCAGTACAAAATATCTTTTACGGTGACTACACTATAGATTACTTAGAGACACTTAAGTTTTGGCTGTATGACTTAAAAAATGCGGGATTTTCTTTATTTCAAAATTTTAGCTTTTATTTTGAAACATCTGTACAATATAAATTGGTTCAAAGTATTGGTCTTTCTTAACTGTGACCTTTTCCAATCCTTCTGGCAACATACGGATTCGAATCAAGCTAATATCATATACTCTGTTCCAAAGTGAAGCGTATCTCAGAGAGAGCGCGCTGGACTATATATAGGTATTGCAACATGTGTCCTAGTGTTGTCATGATGGAATATTAGTTTCATGTCTGGTCGCACTTTTGCTGGAACCCTTTTGCTCCCACCAAATACAAGCATTACCTAAGCGCCAGGGATATTTGTCTTTGGTGTCGTTTCGGCTACGATATATTACGCCTCGGGTTATCATAATGGAACCATTTTTCATAGTAAGTAATGATTCGGTGCAAAAAGGATTTTCTTTTATAGCAGCATTACAGACATACAAAAGCATTACAGACATACAAAATCGTCTTTCAAGGTCTCTCAGCTTCAATTCGTATGCTACCCAATTTCCCTGCTTTTGGATGAACCCTGCTGCTTGCAAACGTTTAGCTCGCAACGATTTTGCAAGCTCTTGTTAAGTTTGACAACAATCTTCATGGAGTAATGCCTCCAAGTCTTCAAACTTTTTTGGCTGGCCTGGGCGATAACCACTTCTGAACCGAACAAACATCTCACCCACGTTGAAACCAATGGAACACATTTACCATAAGCTTTGGTGACTAATAGGTTAAAGAAGTAAAGCATATGACGCTTTGTTGGCACAAAATTCGACATTTTCGAATGATCAATAACTATGTGAGAATAAATGACGTATGTGTACCCTTCAAAATGACATATAAGTTATTGAAAACAAAAAACCGCGTTCGAAAGATACGCCATCTATTGTAAATCCCGCATTTATTAGTCATCATGGCACCTGACTGGCGAGATATAAAGTCAAGCTGCTAAATTTTGTACGTCCCGGAGATGGACGTTGGAGGATTTAGAGCTAGTATATGTCAACATCATCATTCTTCGTTTAAACCTAAATTAAACTAAAATTGTGTTTCTTACTTATTTGGTCAATTCACAAGGTGTATTATCATGTCATATTGTCATAATGTACTAATATTTCACAATGGTTTTTATTGTTGTCCTAAAATAATACTACTCTGTATGCTATGTTTATTGTGTTATCGTAACCAACCAGCAGAGACCTGCGTCGAATGCCTAAGAGTCGGTTAAGCCGAGCTGCGGAGTCGTGATATATTAGGGCATTATGACAATATGACAGATAAGAGACCTTGTGAATTGACCAATTGTTTTTATGCTATATATGTAATCTAGGTTTAACTTAGCATCATTGGTGAGTTAAACCTAAGTATAAAATACCAAAGCACAAAAATATGAAAAATAAAATAAACAATTCAGTACAGCATCTCTTTGTTTTGATTTGCTTTATTAACATCAATATAATTTTTAATATACATTTTATACATTTACATTTTATAACTTTTACAAAGTTAAAATTTACTTTTAATTCTTCTTATAAAATTTAAAGTATTGCCATATTTATATGAAAAATTTTGAGGAATGCACATGTGATTTGACTGAAAAGTATGGCAATGCTAACAAAATTAATCCACTAGTGAGAAACTAGAAATTCCGGCAAAATATGTTTCTGTTTTAATATAACAGCGTGTTAAGCTATGTTTAACTGACAAGTATGAAACTAGCTCTTAGTGTTTTTATCCATGTGATTGATTGGTTTATCTCGGAGTACTGGATTGTTTTAATTCAAATATTTCAATAGGACCGATGATGATGAAGTTGTTTTTATTGACGTTTGATGTTTTCTAGAGATTTTTAACTACACCCAACAATTATCGACGACTACGATACAACTTGGAACACCACGATTTAATTAAAATATTAACCCAAAATGAATTTTTAAATTTTCAGCACGTCTAAGTTGGTATTTAATTTAATTGTAGATCTTAAAAATAAAAGAAAATCTATAGAAAAAATAATTAACAAATTGTGCTGAGATTTTCCCTTAAAAAGTGCCAACTTTAGATCAAATAAATCACGTGTAACCAAAATTTTTTTAACAAAAAATGTGTAGATCTTTGAAAAGTGTACTTATATAGTCATTATTGTTTGCATACCCCAAAATATCATAACCAGGTTCATGACCTCATTACGCTGCAGTTGCAAAGAGCAAACGACGACTACGCACAATCATCTATCGTCAAACTACTACTACAACTTTTGCAAGAGACATAAAATCTACTGCCATCGCTTTCCAACTTTTATGTGTCTGCCAAAAATTGTTAACTTATTAGTGAACAAATATATTTAAAAAAAATCGTAAAAAACTAAAAGGAAACAATTGATAAATATGTGTAGTATGTACGGGCTATGCTTTCAATATATGAAATTACAAACAACATATGTATAAATATAAAAGTATAAGAATCATATAATTGTATGTAATTGCCGTATATTCAAGCCTATTTGTAACAACATACACAAAGGATAAGTTAAAAATTTCGTGTTACTTATTTAAGGTAACACTATTTTAAAAAAAAAATAATAATAAAAAAAGTGAAAAATCCTAGACAGTTTAAAACAGCTTATTGCATTTGGGATAGAGGAAGTAGAATTTGTAAGAGTCAACGGCACGACATGCGCAATTTGTAACACAAACCCAGTCTGTTCTATATCGTTTATTCTTTCATTGTTTTTGACGGCATCGTCCCTTTGAGGGCCGCATTACATTACACTACATTGCCCTGCCCTACCTTATTTTTTCGTCTGCATACTTTTCTTCTTTTTTCATTATATTGTACCTTTTTTTTATTATTTTTTGGCAACACGAAAAAAAATATATATCCAGTTTGCTGTATCCGCAAGTCCTACAGCAAGTTTATATATATTGTAGTATGCAGCTGTTGGCAGTTAGGTTAAAGTACTTGAAACAAAAGATTTTGTTGTATTTTTGGGAAGTGTAAGCTATATACTACATATACATACATGGATATATATGTATGTATATTCTTTTTTATGTATTCATACATACATACACACTTAAATATGTATATATGTATTTATATAGAAAGCAGACAGTTTAACAACAACAAAAAAAAACTCAACAACAGGAGCAGCAGCAAGAAAAATATTAATAAAACACGCAGACAAAACAAAAGTACTCAGTCTACACTTCAGACTATACTACTTAACTCTTACTTTGTATGTTAATCGAATATTTTGGGTATGGTCAAGAACATAAAATCTAAAATATAAAAAAAAATCCTATTCTATTAGTAAATGAGTACGTGAGAACATTAGATGTTTGAATGAGAACAAATCGTAAAGTTATAAATGCGTTAGAAAAGTCAATTTTTCTACTATCATTTGAATCGGGCTACTGCAGTATTTCAATTTTAATATTTCGTAGGGTATTCAATAAAAACAATGTTTATTGTGTCTGTTCATGATCTTTGTAGCGAAACATACCGGATTACCTGTTAGCAATAACTTATGAAATCCCTACAGATTGGCAAACTAGCATATTTTGGTCGATATGTATGTATATTAGGGTGGCCCTTAATAAACGAAAGTTGGATTTTGGCCCCCTAGTTTGGTGAAAATTAGTAAAAAAAAATCATCCTGCAAACATTTTAGGTAAATCGATTGGGGTTAAGACGTGCCGCAAGCCCTCTGAAGTTTTGAGATGCATTTACAAGGGGAAAATTTTGCCATTAAACAATTACTTTTGCAATTTAATTTAAAATAATAGAAATGTGTACGTAATTGTCGTTCTAATGAGATATAAAAAACAGAAATTGGTCAAAAACTGTTAAAGTTATTAAAAATTCGCCAGGCCATTAATGTGTTTCAGGCAACCAGAACAAGAAATGTAGGAACAAAATTAATATGTTTTGATAAATATTAAAATAATAGCTCATTATTACTTAAAATATATCCATATTTACTTGTATAAGAGTTTTTGTCTTCGTAGGATACCGTTAATCTATTCGCAGGTATGACCAAAAAAATAAATTTTTTTACGGCAGTTTCAAACCTCCATTTTCAAATTTTTAAAAATTCTGTTAAACAAATTTCAGAATTTTTTGATCATCTCATTGGGATTTATTGAGAATATAATAGAAAATAAAAATATGAAAATATCTGTTATAGTTTTTCCGTACCTGCGATTTAAATTCTGAAATTTTCTAGGAAAACCAATTATTTGGCGAATGAGATTTATTTCCTTACTGTTATGAATTTTAAGTAAAACCTATTCAGAATATTATAGTCCAGGTAATTCTATATATGCTCTGAAAGTTTTACTAAAATTGGGAAACATTAAACCTTAAATCGTGAAGGTCAAAGTTCAAATGTTTCAAATTTGGAATTTCTCTTGGAAAGATAGCGAAATGTTGTATATTTTGATGAAACTTAACAAAAATATAAACAATTGTTTTTACGCTAAATTCCCAAATTATTTTTGTACCTTTCACTTTCGTGAGAAGGGTATATATAAGTTTGTCATTCCGTTTGTAATTTCCACAATATAATTTTCTAGAGTTTTCAAAAAACCAAAGAATTTCAAAACCGCAGTTTCGGTTTTAAAAAATTGAAAAACCGATCGGTTTCGGTTTTAAGATAATTTGTTAAGTATTAACGGCTATATGCATAAAAAAACCTTATTGTAGATTTAAAACACAATTTTGTTAACGAACACTTTAGCTTTAAAAACCATTTATAAAAGTATTGTATTCATAAAAGTTTGATAAAGGCACAATAACTAATGTACTGATTTTTGTCCAATCTGGCAATGCTTCTCATTTATTTCCCCTTTTTTGTTGTTAGTGTTGCTTTCAATTAGGATAAAATATTCGTTAATTTTCTTTTTTTCATTAATTGTTTTTAGTAATAATACATTTTTGAAGATAACAACTACTTTTTACATACAAAATGTATATCTTATTTTATTAAATTTATATTATGCTAAAATGTACAAACTTTTTTATATATTTTATTTCAATTATTATTAAAAGTATTCGAATGACGAATATTCTGTGATAAAATAAACATCACTGTTTTATAATTTATTTTATTAATTTATTTTTATTGACATTTTGTTAAATTTTAAAAAAATTTAATGAATTTCTAGGTGAAAACACATAGTTTTAATTCCGAAGTGGGTATATTAGATTCTGTGGACCTTCTTCTACAATGTTTACACATTTTATTACTATATGGCGTTGCAGGTTAAAAGTAAATGACAAAAATGCCAATCAAACTCACTTGTGAACCTCATATAGTTCACTGCCACTTGATTCTGAATGAGTTAGAATTCACAAAAGGAGATTTTAGTGGTACCTTTCTTTAGCATTTTCTATAATAATGGACCCAGAATCATTATGCTGATTAGGAATACAAAATGTGGGTCTTTATGGTACTTTTTTTATTCTAATAATACGTTTCGAATGAGCTAGAATTTACATTACAATGAATCAATAAACATGAAACTAGAGACATTTTTTACCTGAATTAGTATTAATTCACTTAATAGTACTATTTCTTTCTTCCAATTGGGTTCGCGAAGCGCACCGAGTCAGCAAGTACTCCATACTTTTATCAGATATTTCAAACAACTAAGTCTTTGTTACAAAATGTTTGCATTATTTTTTTTAAATTAAATAAATAAACAGTCATTTGAAGTTTAATAGTGAGCAAATATTCGTATGATCAAATTTTTAAATGAGTTTGTGTCATTCTTTATTAACAGGTTTCATTGCCTAGCCTGCGAAAGGTAGCCTGCTACATCATCTGAAGCAATTATAGTAATACAATTTAAAAAATATAAAGAAATCATAAGATATTTTTACCGATCTGTTTTTAGAGAAATTTGATGAATCATTGGATGAAAAAGTTTGTTTTTTATTTCTAAAATTAGAAATAAGTAAAAATAGATTATAACTAAAAAACCGAAGAATAATTGTCGGTTTCGGTTTTAGGCCTTGAAAAACTGCGGTTTCGGTTTCAGTTAAAACCGAACACGAAACTAAATATTTAAAAAAATTGAAAAAACAAAAAAAACATTTTTTTAAATTAAATAATTTCAAAAAAAAACAATTCGAAAAAAATTTTATTTTGAAGTATAATTTGGTGAATTGTATATAAGATTCGGCACAGCCGAATATCGCTCTCTGACTTGTTTCATATGCAAATTATATTGCTGAAGTGCTTGCACTCCCCCAATTGATTGCAATTTACACAATAATTTTTTAAATGCCGTTAACAACAACAACTCCATTTCAATGGTAAAATCGTTTTTTGTGTTACATCACTGAGAGCTAGTTTCTGGGATAAAGCTGATTCTACATTCTTCGTTTAAACCTAGATTAAACTAAAAATTGAGTTTCTCACTTATTGTTTATTTAGTATATAATAAAGGTATAACTGAGAATCATTGGTAAGTTAAACCTAAGTATAAAATGCTCATACAACTGAAAATTAAATAAACAATGCAGCTCTTTGTTTTGATTTGCTTTATTAACATCAATATAATTTTTAATATATGGGGGATTTCATGTCAAGTGAACCAACTTTTGAAATCGATGTCTTCCGATCGGGATGAAATTTGCACCAAGGTTAGCTCTATTGGATAGTAACTCAGACACAATTTTTCAACAACATCGGTCGAGAACTCTCTGAGTTATAGGGGGTAAAATTTTGACAATTTGGTCAAACAGGGGTTTTTTCTTATCCATGTAACTTATTACCTATTGTTCTTAGCAAAATGTGTTCCAAATAGTATAGATAGCTATTTCTTCGATCTTTCGAAAAAAAATATTTAAAAAAAAAAATAAAAAATTTTTAATATTTTTTTTCCGAAATCAAAAACTTTTTTGACTTTTTTTTAAAATACGCTATTTTTTTTTATTTTTTTTTTTTTTCTTAAAATAAAGTTTAGATATTTTCCTTGAACACCTACTTGGTCGCTTAGTGGGATGCGAGTGGGATATCTATCAAAATAAATATTTTGTAACTCAAAACATAAAATTTTTGACTTTTTTTGCAAAATCAAAAACTTTGTTGACTTTTTTTTTTCAAAATGGACCCTTTTTTAATATTTTTTTTTAGGTCAAACAAAAGCTTAGATATTATCCTTGAAGACCCTTTTGGTCGCTTAGTGGGATGCGAGTGGGATATCTATCAAAATAAATATTTTTTAACTCAAGACTTACAATTTTTGACTTTTTTTTTTGCAAATACGATTTTTTTTCCAAATGGGCCCTTTTTTTAAAATTTTTTTTGTAGTCAAAAGAAAGCTTAGGTCCATTCCTTTAAGATATTTTTAGTCCCTTAGTGGGATGCGAGTAGGATATCTATCAAAATAAATATTTTGTAACGCAAGACATACAATTTTTTAATTTTTTTTTGCAAAATCAAAATTTTTTTCCAATATGGGCCCTTTTTTAATTTTTTTTTTTTGCTCAAAAGAAAGCCTAGGTCCATTCCTTTAAGATATTTTTAGTCCCTTAGTGGGATGCGAGTGGGATATCTATCAAAATAAATATTTTGTAACGCAAGACATACAATTTTTTAATTTTTTTTTGCAAAATCGAAATTTTTTTCCAATATGGGACTTTTTTTTAAAATTTTTTTTTGCTCAAAAGAAAGCTTAGGTCTTTTCCTTTAAGACCTATTTTGTCACTTAGGAAGATGTGAGTAGGATATCTATTAAAATAAAAATGTTGTAACTCAAGACATTCAATTATTGACTTTTTTTTTGCAAATTCGAATTTTTTTTCAAAATGGGCCCTTTTTTAAAAATTTTTTTTTAGTCAAAAGAAAGCTTAGGTCCATTCCTTTAAGATATTTTAAGTCCCTTAGTGGGATACGAGTGGGATATCTATCAAAATAAATATTTTGTAACTCAAGATATACAATTTTTGATTTTTTGGCAAAATCAAAAACTTTTTTGACTTTTTTTTAAAATGGGCCCTTTTTGTAATTTTTTTTTTGCTATAAAGAAAGCTTAGGCCTATTCCTTTAAGATGGTTTTGATCGCTTAGTGGGATGCGAGTGGGATATATATCAAAATAAATGTTTTGTAACTCAAGACATACAATTTTTGTGTTAAAACATTTATTTTGATAGATATCCCACTCGCATCCCACTAAGGGACTAAAAATATCTTAAAGGAAAAGACCTAAGCTTTCTTTTGAGCAAAAAAAATTTTTAAAAAAAAGTCCCATATTGGAAAAAAATTTTGATTTTGCAAAAAAAAATTAAAAAATTGTATGTCTTGCGTTACAAAATATTTATTTTGATAGATATCCTACTCGCATCCCACTAAGGGACTAAAAATATCTTAAAGGAATGGACCTAAGCTTTCTTTTGACTACAAAAAAAATTTTAAAAAAAGGGCCCATTTGGAAAAAAAATCGTATTTGCAAAAAAAAAAGTCAAAAATTGTAAGTCTTGAGTTAAAAAATATTTATTTTGATAGATATCCCACTCGCATCCCACTAAGCGACCAAAAGGGTCTTCAAGGATAATATCTAAGCTTTTGTTTGACCTAAAAAAAAATATTAAAAAAGGGTCCATTTTGAAAAAAAAAAGTCAACAAAGTTTTTGATTTTGCAAAAAAAGTCAAAAATTTTATGTTTTGAGTTACAAAATATTTATTTTGATAGATATCCCACTCGCATCCCACTAAGCGACCAAGTAGGTGTTCAAGGAAAATATCTAAACTTTATTTTAAGAAAAAAAAAAAAATAAAAAAAAATAGCGTATTTTAAAAAAAAGTCAAAAAAGTTTTTGATTTCGGAAAAAAAATATTAAAAATTTTTTATTTTTTTTTTTAAATATTTTTTTTCGAAAGATCGAAGAAATAGCTATCTATACTATTTGGAACACATTTTGCTAAGAACAATAGGTAATAAGTTACATGGATAAGAAAAAACCCCTGTTTGACCAAATTGTCAAAATTTTACCCCCTATAACTCAGAGAGTTCTCGACCGATGTTGTTGAAAAATTGTGTCTGAGTTACTATCCAATAGAGCTAACCTTGGTGCAAATTTCATCCCGATCGGAAGACATCGATTTCAAAAGTTGGTTCACTTGACATGAAATCCCCCATATACATATTTTATATACTTTAATGTCACTTTTTCTTTTACAAAGTTAAAATTTACAAAAAAGTTATGTACGCGTTTACTTTTTCTTATAAAATTTAAAATATTGCCATATTTATATGGAAAATTTAGAGGAATGCACATGTGAATTGACAGAAAAGTAGGCAATGCTAAAGCAATTAATCCATTAGCGAGTAACACAATCATTGTTAAATCCCGGCTAAACTTGTTTCAGGTTTAATATAACAGCGTGTTAACCTACGTTTAACTGACAAGTAAGAAACAAGCTCTGAGAGAGTGATTTAGAGAACAAACATAAACGAATAATACAAAGAAATAATCAAGCTGAGATTTTGATAATTTATTTATTTTTTGCAAAGGTAATAAATCATTGAATGTAAAATTTCCAATATCACAAAAAATCTACAATTTAAAAAAAAAAATCATACATTTTCAAAAAATCTAAAAAATTAAAAACTCGACACTTTTACAAAAAAAAATCAAACATTTTAGAAAAATTCACAATAAAAAAAAAATTACATATTCTTAATTCCACAATTTAAATTGAAACAAATAATTTAATATTTATTTTCAACGCTCTTTAAGCTAAATTGTTAAAAACCAATGTTCAAATTATATCAGAGAAGGTATTTGTAATGTTGTTTTACAAAAGGAATAAACATGTTTTCGAAACTGCGGATGTTATTGAAAAATTACACTCTGATTTTTTACACTTCTACACAACAAAAACTTGAACAAAATTCCACAAAAAAATACAACTTTTTTTTTTGATTTTTTGTTTTTGTTTGTTAAAAGTGAAAACAAATCAAATTATAATTTCCCATTTTTTGAAATGAATACCCTCAATATTTCTTAAAAAATGTGTTTTTCTGTAAAAAAAAAAAAAAACAATTTCTCTAACATGGTTTTACATTAAAAAACCACGATTATAAAGAAATAAAATGATTTCATGGTTTTCTTTAAATAGATTCGGCATTGTACATTAGTTTTAAAAATATCCGATAACATTTTAGAATATTTTGCTATTGATTTTAAATACGGTTTCGAATCTTTTCGATAAATGAATTCCAAACATTTCCGGATGAACTTTTTAAACAACCGCGAACAAATTACACAATTGTTCTTAATAATTTTTAATGATCTGTTTAAGCTTTAATTTATACCCATAGTGAAAACAAATAGAATTTTAAATATCAATCCGTTACAAATTTTTAACTCGGAATCATCAATGGAATTTTGTATCACATATTAATTTTTATCAATACCTACCTTACTAAAATAGCCCACAGTATGACAACCATCAACATCAGCCAAGGTCATGATATAAAAGAGAAATGGTTCCACATCATAGTATAAAGTTTTGTGATCCAAAAAAAATTTCGCCAACAAGCACAAGTGCTGGCAATACTGCTTATGGCGTTTACCATCTACTTGCCACACTTGTAATTTGCCTTTGCGATAAATTTCATCACCAGGAGGATGTCGCCAAACGCATTTCTGAGCGTGACGCTTAATGCCAGTTTCGGATTTTTGATAACGTAAACAAAACTCACAAATATACATTTGGGGAAGCCTGGAAACGTCTTCAGGATAGGGAGACTGATACCATACTTTCATTTTATATTTTCCCATTGTGATGTATCTAAAAATATATTAAAATTTACATTAATAAACAATTCTACAATTCTAACGAAAAATCTTACTTTATGCCTTTGCCAATAGGCAAATCTTTAACTTCGTCCTCAATTTGTTCACTAGCTAAAGCCTGGGCATCTCGAAACAATTGCAAATCATAGTCGGGTACCAAACCAATTAAACTGGGCTCACGATCTTCATCGTTACAGTCCTTTTCCAATTTAACTTTGTCGCAATTTACAACTTCTGCAATGGGTTTGAAGCGAGCTCTTGACTCTTTCATTTTACTATAAAATTCCTTTTGTTCAACTGTTTGTAGGTATTTCGAAGATGATTGCGGTCCTGACTTATGATCCAAGTGATTTGAGGTTGTTGAAGGTTTGCAGTTGGTCTCGGCCCGCAACTTGCGTTCATTAGCTCTGTCTTTGCATTCAGAAACAGACATGTTGTGATATATAGGACAAGCTTCAGGAAGAAAATGACGATCCAAATTTCCGCTCAGATGACCAGAGGAATCACAACCATCAACAGGACATCTCTTTTCCAATTGAGGTGGTGTGGGCGCTCGTGACAGGCTTGGAAAACCATTGTTACTTATTTCCTTTTTTACACTGCATTTGGTTAATGTCGCGGGGCCAAGACCAATGTAGGATTTTTTGGCAGGGCTCTTGCAGAGTGATCGTTTCATATCTCCCACCGTGCCATTAATAGCTTCTGAGTCAGAGTCAGAACCAAGTTCTTGTTGGCTTGCCCCAGCTGAAGTTTTAACTAGTGGCTTACTATTTCGTCTTGTACTTAGGGATCGAGTAAGTTTTCGATTTCTGATATTATTCTTCGGTGGACTCTGTCCTCCTTCCGAAAACGAAAATTCATTCCTTTTTTTAGCACCTGATTCAGAATGTCTGTTCTTCGGACGTCGTTTACCACCCACACCACCCACTTCGCCACCACCTTTTTCGCCCTTGGAATTATATGAACTATTTTCGCTACTATCAGTTTCGCTACTACTACTTGAAGATTCATCTTCAGAGCCGGAAATACTATCGTATTCAGATTCATCTGAACATTTTTTTCTTGCAATTGATGCAGCAGCCACAGCTCTTATGGGTTGAGAGGGTCCACTGTTTCGCTTATTTTGAATTTGTTTTACTTTAGCACTTGGCTGATCGGAGACATCGGTGATTGAATTTGTGTTCTTGGCTATTGCCTTGGTTTGTGTTTCTTGTTTTGTCTTTTTTATGGGGGTTGTCGCATTCGATTTTGCAACAACTTCTGGATCTGTACCTAATGGCAAAACCGTTTGTTTTTCTTTTTCTTTCTCATTCTCATTTGTCTTTGCAGATTTAGTTTCACTTGTTACCTCTATGCCTGAAGCCGCTGTCTCAGACTGCGCCTTTTGTAACTTGGACGCTGTCAAAGCAAATCCCCCTGATGATCGTCTCCTTTGACTTGGCTGTGCCGTAGATGCCGTCGATAGCCTTTTAAGTGGCTTTTTCGTAGGCGGTGTATCATCGTCGCTGGAGTAAGCAATATTTTTTGTAGGTTGCTTTTGTACCGCTGTGCTATTGGCGGCTGTGTTAATTTTTGTGCTCTTTTCAGTATCAGCAGCCGTCTTTTGTTGGTTTGTCTTACTTTCAGAGCTTTTTCTTCTAGTTGTTACTTGTGGCTTATTTTTGTTGTTATCATTTCCTCGGGACGAATTTAAAGGTTTAGCATCGCTTGAAGTTGTACTTTCTGAATCTGTAGAAGACGATCCACTATCTGTGCAGCTTGAACTTCCGCTGCTTGTTGAACTACCAGACGATGATGTAGACGTAGAACGACTAGAATTCATTTTACTTGTTGTTGGACACTGTTAACGTTTTAAATTAATTTAGCATAAATTGTAATTAAACTTTTTCAATAATTTTTCATTTAATGTGAATGATAAAAATTTTCAGCTTTTTTTCTCTGTTTTGTTTTCTTTTTGTGTCCTTTTCTAAACAATCAATCGCAGTTGTAAAAACTTGTACGTTTGTAGAAAGCAACACTCGGTGGATTTTAATAGTAGTAGATTTTTTTGTTTCATCAAACTGCACTTTCACGGCAGCGTAATATATTTTGAAAGTCGGCAGTCAAGCGACCAATGTAAAATTGCTATAAGTATATGAAGATTACTGCAGTAGTTCTGGTTATCATACGCATAAGAATCGCATGTGTTTGTGTGAAGTGATAGATTTAAATCAATTTTATGGAGCAGAGATTATTTTTTCTCCCAACAAAAAAAATTTGGACATTTTGTCGAGAGAAGAAAATTAATAAAGTTTCCTTTTCATAGGAGCAACTAGTTTTTAAGAAATTGTATAAATAACATTTCTTTTTTTTTAAATATGTATAACCTTGCCTTTTCTCGGCTTTTACAGTTTTCCGCCTATTTTGACAGTATTCCAACAAAAGAATAAAGTATAAAAAAAGTTGGCCGGCTACCGATTTAAAACGGTAAAATGTAACGCGAATTTGGATTATTTTGGTAATTATCTTAGTGTATTTTCACAGTGAAATTTCTTTTGACAGCAAAAATATTCTGTCAAATAATAAAAAAGCAATCGGTTTCACATTTACATTTTTTTTATTATTTAATTAAAATGCAGTTATTCTCTTTTGTGATAATTATTTGTCTAATGGCAACACTAACATCAAATATTTTATCTTATATCTGTTGTATATTGCTATACAATTTTTCTTAGTGTATTTTCACAGTGAAATTTCTTTTGACAGCAAAAATATTCTGTCAAATAATAAAAAAGTAATCGGTTTCACATTTACATTTTTTTTATTTAATTAAAATAGTGTGACGTGCTCTTTCGGTGGATTAGTTTGGAAAAAATTTAGATAAATTAAATAATTAGTGATAAGATTAAGTCAAGTTACCACCATAAAACGGTAACAAATTTTAATGACTATTTGTTAATAACCAATTGACCTATATTTTTAGTTTGAGGTTATGATAAGTTAAACATTAAAAGAAAATTATTTTAATTTATTGAATAAAAATGAAGCTAATCAAAGCTTTATTGATCGCACTTGTTTGCTGTGCTTTTATCACCTTTGATTTAACGCCTGTGTCAGCATTTGAAGACAATGACTTTGCGGAATTTGAAGATTTCGACTCTGATGATGAATTTATAGAGGCTCCAGTAGATGTTAAGGGCGAAGGAGTCGCAGACTCAAATGAGCTGCCAGTTACAAAGGAAAAGGAACCCGTAAACACGGTTAATGTGCAAGATGATGAAGAGGATGGCATCGTTGAGGATGAAGATGAATTTTTCAAAGATGACGAAGAATTCGAGGGTTTCGATGGTGGTGATGCTAAGGAAGAGGTGATAGATAAAAGAGCACCTGAACCAAAACTCACTGTTGCCAAGATACCTATGCATTTCAGGTAATTTTGTTTAAGTTTATTTTGTACATTATTAAATTTGTTTATAAAACCATACGTTATTTTTAGAACTCATTGGGATTCTTATTGGATGGAAATGTTGATGTTGGCTGGTCTTATGGTGTATTTCACAAACTTTTTCGCCGGCAAAGCTAAAAATGCCAAATTGGCCCATTTGTGGTATAGCACCCACAAGGGTTTGCTCGATGACAATTTCGTGTTGGTGGGAGATGATGGAAAACAAGAAAATGAGAATCCGGGCTTGATGAAAGAAAGTGAAAGCTTATACACACTTTGGTGCTCTGGACGTACCTGCTGCGAAGGCATGTTAGTCGAGTTAAAAATGATTAAACGCCAAGATTTGGTATCATTAGTAGCTGGATTGATGCGCCCACAACAAGATCAATTACACATTAAAGTTGATTTAACTCGTGGTGTAATGGATCCATTTGTATTTTGTGTTGGTACTAGAAAGACTATAACAAAGGCGTTTAAGGAATATGCCGATTTGGTAAGTAAGAAATAATAAATATTTTACCATAACGTCTTTTTCATATTTTTATATTTTAGAGCAAATATTGTACTCTAGTCAGTAAACCAGAGACACGTTATAACGTGCCAACTGGTTTCAGTGTACTCTCTGAAATCCCAGAAGCCACCTCTGCCATACTTGAGAACCGTGTTATAACGGCTCTCAGCAAATATCAACAATTTATTGATTATATTCATATTTCGGACCAATTTAGCGGTCCCATACAACAAGACGAAACGAATATTTTAAAGCAACCTGAAACTAAACCAGTCCTTATGGCTGGCTTTAATTTACCCAAGGATGGAGACATGGAAAGTGTGAAACCATTGCTAATTTTGATTTTCTATTTAATGGAGCGCCTTAAAGTTCAACGTATATCCAAAGAGGTAAGATTTAAAGTATTGATTCATTAAAATTAACGCTCATCATTATTTTTCTCTGAACTGATTCGTATAAAACTAAAGTAGTTAGATAAAGTCAACCCATAGATGTCTTTAAAAGTATTGTTCTAATTCAAATTATCTTATCTAATTTTTTGGAGATTATGTGACAATTTTTTTTTTAATGTTTTTTTATTTTGGGGTAGAAATAATTTTTCTGATTTATAATCTGCGAAGAAATTCTCAGTAAAAAGAAAATCATAGATTTTTGTTAAATTTTTAATAGCACAATTCTGAGAAGAATAAGTTAAGCTTCATAGTTTTCTTTAAAATATTCACTTCATACATATTACATGCCTCATCTAACGAACATAAAATAAATGAACTCCATAAACTGAACTGTACACTTTTCAATTTTAAGGGTATTCAAAAAGCTGAGAAGAATAGAAATCGTGTCGAGGAAGAATTTTTGAAAAGTACTCATGCTGCTCGTGCCGAAGCAGCAGCTCAGCGCCGCGAAGAGAAACGCAAACAAGAAAAAGAACGTATTTTGGCTGAAGACGATCCCGAAAAGCAGCGTCGTTGGGAGGCAAAGGAACAAAAACGTCAGGCTAAGAAGAAGACACCAAAAATGAAACGTTTAGCCGTAAAATCGCTTTAAATGAATTTAAACCCATCCTTACTTTCATACATATGTCTCAGTTCTCAAAGCGACACGTAATTGGTTTAATATTATAATTTAATATTCAATTATGTATTTATTAACAAGTTTAAATTAACATTAATTTGAATAATAGAAAATTTAAAAAACACCGAAAACCAAACAAACATTTTTTATTCATCTTTTTACTTTTCAGAGTTTTTTTTATATTTTTAACATTTGGCCGGAAAACTATTTTCATTAGACATATATGCTATATGATTCCTTAGTGTTTTGATTTGTTTTTGAGCCCCATCGAAACTGTACGACAAAGTATTTAATTGTCCTTGCATTTCCCGTATAACCGACTCGCGATCGCTAACTGACAAGCTGGCCGTAGCACGACATTGAGCCAATTGCTTTTCTAAACGATCGATTTGATCTTGTTGTTGTTGCTTAATAAGATCGGAACGCTCTTTTGTTCTGGCTATAATCTTGGTCGATTCGCCACGTAAAGTGTTTAAATCATCCATGGTTGTTCTCAACTGTTCGCAGAACATATCCCTTTGTCGTTGAATTTCCTCTATATTTTTCTTCACCTGAGACAATTCCTGCTGACATCTTTGAAGTTGTGGCTTACAGTCCTCAGCGTTGTCATTTTGTGTTTTTGATTTAAGATTTTTTAGTTCTTTGCACACTATAACCAGCTTAGTTTCCAGCTCTTCCTTTTCTTTACAGTTTTCGGCCAACTTAAGCTGTTCATTTTCCAAAAGCCTGGGAAAATGCAATAGTTCAGCAAGTTTTTCTTGAAACTTGGCACGAATTTCTTTAACTTCTAGGTTTATTTGTTTTTCAATGCGTTTATTGTTCATATTGAGCTTTTCTAGTAGGGCACCTTGTTCTTCTACTTTCTGTTGAGCCGTTAGATATTTATTACGATAATCGTCCAATTGCAATGATTGTTCCCGCATGAGACATTTGAATTCGACTTGTTCTTCATTCATTTCATTAATTCGATTGCGTAAAAGTATCAATTCGGATTCATCGGCGTCGCCTGTAGCAGCACCATCGGCACTTTTATTACAACATTTTGCGCATGAATTTCTTAATCTGGAATTTTAGAATTTGTGGTATCTTTAATTAAACAAATATTAAAAACATTTTTTTGAAAATTTTTTTTTCAATTTATTAGTGAAAAAAATTATTTTTAAATTGTTTAAAACAATTTTTTTTAATTTTTTAAATACTATTTTTTTAAATTTATTAGTGAACAAAATTTCTTTTGGTGAAAAAAAAAAAAATTGGGGTTGAAAAATATTTTTACCGATTTTGACCCATTTTAGGTCGTTGCAAAGGACTCTGAAATATCTATCTTTAGATATCCATATTTTCTATATTAATGACTTAGTAATCCCGATATCTGGTTTTTTCCTTATATCTCAGCCATTTGTTGACCGATTTTCTCGATTATAAAAACAAAAAATTTGAAAATTATTTACCGATTCGGTCGACCGAAATGCTCAGCAACTGAGGAAGATAAACGGATTGTGAGAGTATTAAAAAAAAGATCCATGCACTTCAGCTTTTAGAGTACTAGATTCCGTCTAGATTTAAAAGAAGCCTCAAAAGCTATAGATAGAGCTGCGAAAAACCATTTATATCGCAGAAAAATCGCAGAGCTCGCTTTAAATTTGCTGGAGAACACTTGTGCTGGACTATTGCGCAATGGAATAATGTTTTATTTTCCGATGAATCTAAATTTAATTTTGTGGTTTCTGATGGAATAAGAAGAGTTTCCGAAATAGTTAAGCTTGGAGGCGGACATGTTATGGAGAATTTTATTAGTTCAATGCCTAAAATATGTGCTGCAGTTTTTCTTATGATTTTAAATTTTTCAAATTATATTTCATTGTTAACCCTTTCTGACATTAAATATAATTAGTTGAGATAGAAAACTGAAAATTACAGTGTAAGCAAATTTGAGGCTGCTAATTAAGAATATGAAGTCAAATTACAGGTAAATGTCACACATGCCTGCCAGGTAACGCTATTAACTGTAAAAATCTATCTTTATACTTTATCTATACTTTAAAAGGAAAAACCCAAATGTCCAATATATTGGACAAAATGTCTGAAAGGGTTAATAATAATGTGAATGTACGAATTTAGTCCAACGATACAGTAATAGCAATAACCGTTACTGCTCAATACAAAAAGCAACGCAATCACTGTTACTAAAATAATCCAAAATACCGTTACCGTTTTAAATCACTGAGTTGTCATATATAGTTTCGTAAGTAGTTATTTCTAGTTAAGAAAATTCAACACTTTAGAAGAGATAACGCTATAAAACAAAATATATTCACTTTTTCATTAGCTCCTTAAGTTGTTCATCCTTTTTACTGAATTCTGTCAACAGATATAAATAGTTTTCCTTTAATTGTTGAAAATTCTCAGCTTTTGCATTCTTTTTACCAAGACACATTAAATGATCTAAGGCAGGAGTTGCCGGCTGTGTGCTTCTTGATTTCTGATGATTATCACAAAATGAACCATTTTCTTTAGTGTCACGTTTATTTAGTTCATCCTTTAGTTTGGATATGGTTTGTTGCATACAATTTATTTGATTTTTTAATTTTTCCAATGAACCGTTTTCTTTACATTGGCGTGGAGACCGATTTTGTTTTTGTGAACGACATTCCTTAAGATTATTGCACTCTTTAAGAGCGGCAAAAATCTCTTTCATCAATTTTCGTTCTTCTGACACACTCATTGCACTATCTTTACAAGAAAACGGTCTATCCAATTCACTTGACTCACCACCAGATGCTCTGAGGTTTCCTGCCTTAGGCTGACTTTTCGCTGCTTGAGTTTGCAATGTTTCACAGGTGCGCAGTGTAAGATTCAAGTTATCCTCATCGAATGTGGTAATAAGTGGAAACTCTCTGTAATGCCTTTTGGAGCCAAAATTTTGCAAACGTATTGCTTTATCGATGAGGCATCCTAGCTTTTGTAACTCCTGCTCCCAATTGTCCTTCAAATTTTTCAAATCGTTTTGTTCACTGCGCGTTAGGCAGGGTTTAGTTGACATTTTTTGTATTTGAGTTTTAAGATTTTCTAAAGTCTCATTTTGATATTTGATATCTCTTTCGAGACGTCTATATTCCTTGTATTGATGTTGTTTCTCTGGATCCTCATTCGCACTTAGTGGAGTATAATCTTCTCCATCATACTCTGTCTGTTCAACTTCAAATTCCCCTCCATATTCTTCATTTCCTGTAAATTCAGTTCCGGCTTCCTCTCTTTCCGATATATTTGAAACAGGATCCGTTTCACTAGCCATTTTTATTTAATTTTTTTCACTAATTTAAAAGTAAGAAAACTCGTAATGGTCACTTAAAATTTTGAGAATAAAATATTTTTTCTTTGAATTATTTTTTTTTTTAAAAAAATTATAATTTTTTTGTATTTTTGATGTCTTTTGTCAATATAATTGAAAAGTTTAGCCAAGATAACTCATATTTATTAATTTTTTTAAAAACTACTTTAGGCATAGAATAAAAGCATAGAACGGAAGGAGAGAGGAAAAAATTACTCTTTTCACATAATGTATGCATTCTCATGAATTAGGTTTTTGACAACAGTTTTTTTGCTCTCAGTTACCTATCTAATTCTTGTCTATGACTTCAGGTTTTAAATCAATAGCTTCCATTTCCAACAATGCATAGCAGTTATGCATTTCTGAACTGGCTCTATTTAACCCATCGTTAGTCGCAATCATTTTCAATCGAGACTAGTCGCAATGCATAGAATAAACGCATAGAACGGAAGGAGAGAATAAAATATTACTCTTTTTTCACACATACGGGTGATACAAAAACAAAATACATGCA
This sequence comes from Calliphora vicina, assembly GCF_958450345.1. Taxonomy (NCBI): domain Eukaryota; kingdom Metazoa; phylum Arthropoda; class Insecta; order Diptera; family Calliphoridae; genus Calliphora; species Calliphora vicina. The sequence goes on along the minus strand of NC_088781.1, from coordinate 10,642,532 downwards.
ATACATTCTCATGAATTAGGTTTCTGACAACAGACTTAGGGTTTTGGCTCTCAGTTACCTATCTAGTTGTTGTCTATGTCTCAATGTATCAAATTGATATCAATAAAATAAAGGCGCGTTTGAAAATAATTTCTTCACTTTTTATTTCGAAAACATAAAAATAATATTAAATTAAAAGTATTTAAAACAATAATAGAAATAAAATTGTAGTATAAATCAAGGCGTATTAACAAGGTGAGTGCGTCCCGGCAACAAATACAACAATGCAAAAACAACAGGCAATTTGTTTTTGTTAAAATGTACGGTAAATGTCAAAATCAAGGCGAATTAAAATATTACTATGTTATTTACAATAACAAATGTAAACATAAACAATGTTTGACATATAGTGTACATAAAACCACAGCGAATTAAGAAACAGCTGATTTTATGCACTCACCTTGTTAATACGCCTTGGTATAAATATATTTTTTATCAAAAAATAGCTTAAAACTAAGGGTGTTTAAAAAAAATTAAAAAAAAAAAATTTTGCATGTATCAACTAGATCAGTTGCGAGTAACGGAGGGTTAAATAACGATATGTAGTTTAGTTTAGAAGAGACCACTCGGAAACCCATAGGATCCATTTAAGAATAGAATTAGAAACATGGAAAGAAAGGAAAAAGTAAGGTTTAAGGACGAAACGAAATTCTAATCTGAAGGAAAGAAAATAAAAATAGGTATATATAGGAATTCTCTCATCGAAATAGCCAACATATTCCCCTGATAAAGTCTAGTACACGCAGAGAAAAAATATAGTTGGGCATGGTTACTGTAACCATTTCAATATTGTTACAAGTTTTTTAACTATATTATAGTCACAGTAACCATTTACATGATTGTGGTAACCATAATATGGTTAATTTACGATTCACATGATTGTCTCAACCATATATATGGTTACAGTAAACATATATATGTATGTTTGTGACAACCATTTATATGATGAAGGACTTATCATATTATGGTGCTCTCGGCTTAAGGCTTATCATAATCTGAGAACAACATATTATGATAAAATTATTCATCATAAATATGGTTGCCACAAACATATACATATATGTTTACTGTAACCATATATATGGTTGAGACAATCATGTGAATCGTAAGTTAACCATATTATGGTTACCACAATCATGTAAATGGTTACTGTGACTATAATATAGTTAAAAAACTTGTAACACTATATAAATGGTTACAGTAACCATGCCCAATTATATTTTTTCTCTGCGTGTAGATTGGACAGATTATATCTAACTATGTTCTATAGATCATGTTGGAATCTTATACCTAGCCATTATTTTCTAATGTGTCGATTATGGATGGCAACCGAACTTCAGTTGCGTTACCAGAGGGCAACCACAAATTTCTGGTTGGCATTTGGCAACAGAAAATGATGCTGTCAGTTGCCATCTGTAATACCATTTAGGCAACTGACAACGCATCTAAAGTTCGGTTGCCATCCATAATCGACACATAAGACTTTGTAATTTAAGACAGTTGCACATAATAAGCTCTGTTGAAGGTTCCAATTGAGCAGTGATCGGTTATCATCCCTACTAAAGTTCTGAGGCTTCTCCTATTCAACCCAATTAGTAATCTGGTTGCTTTTGTATCCAGCCTTGGATACCATGCAAACCGTCCTACTGTACCAGAATTCGAAGATCAACCTATAATAGTGTCAAATAGTTTTACTTCCCGACATCATTATCCTACATGATACGGTGCCCAACCTAAAGCTCTTTTGCAATTTACCATTATACTATTGTGTAATTCGATTAGAGAGGAAATAGTTTCGAATTACAATGTATTTACCACACCATTTCCAACATTTCCGTTTTCGGATTGAGTTACGCAGTAACCACCCAAACCTCTATGATATCTACAGCTAATCACATACAGCTAATTAACCTTTGCCCAGCCTGCATGATTTCACTGATTGTGGAGGGAAACTTTGCCTTAATTGGAATCACAACATCATCAGCATATATAACTATCTTCAACTTTAAATTCTAAGAATAAAAGTTAACCGCCAGTAATCACAGCTGGAGAGACAGTACTCATCCTAGCGATCCTAATCCCCTAGGGTTGAGTTGATAATCTTGATACCTTGTCCTGATTGCGTATATCTTGATATTATAAAGGCTCTATGTCCAAAATCCCATGCTCAATACCACCCACCTGATGTAGTGTACTCTCCACAGATTTATCATTATGTTACACAGGCTGAGCGTTGATAATGAGATAATTTTCAAAGCTCCTAAGAAAAATATCCAACAGTCGCTCAGGCCTTACCGGGTTTAGTTATTAAAATCAACTTTATCTCACTTCACCCGCTCTCCACGCTACTTAGGCAACTCCGGAATGCATAGCCGTCCGGAACCGACAATTTATCTGAGTCAAAAGTGTTTACTGCCCAAACTAGTTTCTCCCTTGTGACTCTATTCCGCAGGCACATTGACCCCTGATCTTCATCTATAGTCCCAGTATTCGCGCAAACAGGAAGGGTACATTAGCGGTAACATTATGAAAACTAATTTTAAAAGATGTATAAGATATCATAATAGAAACGAGGACTGTTTTGATCTAAGTTTCGTTCTGAATCTAAACATTATTTATGGATGAACCCAGAGCAATCATGGACGACTAGTGGGTCTCATTTAAAATAACCAGTTTTTAAATATAAAGGAATGCCGAATTAAACAACTAAAGTTGAATGCCAGAAGATTTAAACATTGTTTCAAAACTTCGAAAACCGTACTGCAGTGTGATATTTCAAATCATTATTTGCGAGCCTTAAAAATATATTCGACTTTTTTATTTGACTATAAAAATTTATAATTTTTCATTTTATTAAGTGTTTTTTTGTGTTGAAAAAATTATTTGTCGTTATTTTTGGAAAAAAGATTCTACAAATCTTCAAAAGTCTTTATTTGTATAAACATAAAATTGATGAGCAAATTATTACAACATTATATGGCGCATAAAAGTCAAAATTTTAAGTTTACCTGCAAACAGAGTGTAAATAAGCCACCAACACCAACATTGGGTAAAACACAAAAATTTCGTACATATTGTGATGAGAACAAGGAAAACTCACTACCAAGTGAAATGCCACCTTCTCCTACCAATAGCTTCCAAAAGTTTAAACAATACACATATTCCGATGATAATTTTGAAAAATTAGATGAGGAAACTCCCCACCATCTTTTGGAAAGTGCTGATAATAATTTTAAAACTAATCAAAGGACCAAAAGACATGAAATGAGTGCGAAATTAAAGGAGGAATTGTCAAAGTACAGGAATGAGCTAAGAGAATATACGAATAGTACAAAAGATTTGCAAGAAAAGTACATGAAAATAAATTCGGAATTGAATGAAATGAAACTGAAACATAATAGCCTGCTTAACAACCGCAACTTGCCTTGTGGTGATTTCGATACCTATTCAGATAGCAGTTTTACCGGTACCGAATATTCACTTCAACGAAAATATACCGAAATATTTCACCACAGCAATAGCTTTATTCACATGTTATCAAATGAACAACCCCTCAAAGAAATTAAATATAAATTGAAGAACTTACCAAGCGATAATTATCACAAAGGGGAAACTATAGAACGCAGAGTTCATCAGCAATCAGATAACAAAGAGAATGTAAATCCAGTTCACACTAACGATAATAGTCTGCAAAATGTGTATTTGGCCCTTAAAACTGTAATCGATGACCAATCGAAATCACAGCCAGGTGCTGATGTTTTTAAGCTTAAAAACACTATTGCTAAGCTACAAAACGACAGCGAACGTTTCTCTTCAATTATAGAAGACCAACAAAATACCTTAAGCGACTATCGTAAGCGTTTTGTCAAAGCCCAGCAACTCATGCAAGAGCAGCAATTGGAAATTGAGAAATTAAACTGTAACAACCAACAGCTGGAAACAGATGCTTCAGTTATTATTGATCAGTTGCGACATAGAATCGACACGAAACTAAGAGATGTGGATCTACTATCTGATATGATGAGGGAGGAACAGCTTAAAAGAGAACGTGTCGCCAAGGAAAATTGCATTCTCAACAAACGCTTAGAAGCCATACAAGCCGAAGCAAATCAATTGAAAATAAAATTAGAGGAAATGAGCCGTCGTAAAATGACAACAATTTCACGCTTAAAGGTGGCCGAACGGGATTTAAAAATATTCAAAAACTATAATGCAGACCTTAAGCAAGAAAAACGAAAATTAAACGAACAACTGAAAAGCATGGGTGAACAAATTGGTAATATGCAAAATGCTAACAAACGTACAATGAACCGTCAACGCGAGCAAAATGAAAAACAGCGAAGAGAACTGCAAAAGAGAATTTTCGAACTTGAAATGAAACTTAATCGCAATCAGAATTCGACCACAAGTTTGATTAAAGAACGAGATAGTCTTATAGCGGAATTGCAAAGCCAACTCAATAGTTTGGTGCACAATTTTGAGGTTTCCCAAAAGCATATACGAGTTCTAAGAAAACACATTTATACAATGTGTGGCAATAACAATAGTCGTCAAGCCATCATACGTAATCGTGGTATGGGAGAAACTGTTTGATTCAATTTCTTGCAGGTTTTTGCAATTTTCTGATGTCTAGTTTTAGAGAAACTAGTGAATGTTTCCTTAAGGGTCGCAAGCAATAATTTTCTTTGTAATAGACAATTTAAATGTGTTATTCTAAAGATTTTGAAGTTGTAGTTACGTTTATTTTGCATTAAGCAAAAGTATTTTTACAGCCCAATTATGAATAAAAAATTCCCCGGAAGTTTTTTCCCATCGAATTTGAATAGGAAAAATGAGAAAAGGGAAAAAACTCCCGGAGAATTTTTATTCATAATTGGGCTTATAATCTACATGATTGATATACATATTTGTAAAAATATTTGAAGGAAAAATAAGTTGTGCAATATCATTAAAGGTAGAATATATTTTTGTAAAATGTAATTGTTGATTATGTATGTACTTGATCCTCTTTAACTGCTAATAAAAATTTCATATTTGTATAACTTTGAATAAAATTTAATACTCGGCCTTATTTTCACACAAACGCGAACTTGTTTAAATCACTCCACTATTACAGATGGGTCCAAAAAAAATTACCCCCAGGAAATCAGGGCATATAGGTCATTTTCCTTGACTTCCAGTGAAGTTGAGGAAAATATATCCAAATCAAATCATTCGTTAAGTACGAATCACAATAGTCTCTCGATCTTCAAGTATAGTATTCAATATCAGCCCAATTATGAATAAAAAATATCCGGGAGTTTTTTCCCCATTGAATTTGAATGGGAAAAATGAGAAAAGGGAAAAAACTCCCGGGGAATTTTTATTCATAATTGGGATGTATATCTAGCAAATTGTCCGTATCCAATTTGAGTTCTTTTGTATCAAAGGTTTCTGTAGATTTATTTCACCCGACTCAGGTTTAGGGGTCTGTAGCAATCGTGTGAATACACTATAACATATTCGAATTTATTTATGGTTTGTTGAGTTCAGTATAAAGCAAAAAAAAAAGTCTTTACCATAAAATATAGTTTCTTGGATTTTATTTATTATATTCAAAACTTGTTTCTCATTTAAAAAAGTTTTGAATATAATAATAAAAAAAAAATTTCAGAAAATTACAATTGAATTTCAGAAATTTCCAATTATATTTCAAAATTTTCTAAATGTTTTTCAGAATATTCCAATATATTTCAGTTTACATTTACATATATTTCAGAACTTTTTATAATTAAAAAGTTTCTAATTGTATTTCAAAAATTTCTGAAATTCAATTAGAAAATTCTGAAATATAATTGGAAATTTGTGAAATACAATTGGAAATGGTGTTCTGAAATATAATTGGAAATTGCTAAAATTCAATTGGAAATTTCTGAAATTAGAAGCTTCTAAAATACAATTGGAAATGGTGTAGTATTAGGCTGATTTTTTGCCTTATCCGAAACCGTATATTCGGTTGGACTCTAAAAAATATGTTTACTTAGCATCAAATACTACTTGAAGATGTTTTATTATGATTTTACATATTTATTGAGACATTTTAAGGTTATCTACCTTATTATATAATAATACATTGCTCAATAAGAGTTTGTTGGTTTACATTTTACCTTTAAAATTATTACTCAAGCGCACAAACAGATAATATTTGTTTACATTCAAACTACATACATAACACTTTAATACATACTACAAATACTTTATATAATTTTTAGTTTTAATATACATATAATATGGTTGGTATAACAAACAATTATAATTTAATGCACTCTATTTAAATGTAAGATGATCATAGGTATTTCTGGCATTGCCGGCAGCAACATTTCCAGGTGACGATTCAACTTGTATTATTTCCTCATAAATCTGACTGGGTGGTTCTTCGGTCGGCAATTGTTCATAAGTTATATGTAGAGGTTTTTGACATTTGGCCATCTCATCAGTGTGTTGCATCGTGCAGTTACATTCGGATATAATACCGTTAATTGGAACTTCGTAACCCTCATCATGATCGTCAGTTATTCGTGTCAAGGGTCTTCGGGGCTCAGTTTGAATTGGATGTGGGGGTAATTGTCTAACGACATCAAAACGTTGACTTGGCTGATTCGCTGGACGTCGCATGCAAGATATACCCTGGTAGTAGGATAAATGAAACATTTTCTGGCAATAAATCCACATGTAAAGCAGCAGAAAAAGAAGTGCAATGCCCAAGGGCAACATAAAGACAATGATTAAAGCCTCGGCTCTTTGATTCCTTTTGAATTCCCAGGGACTGCCATAAACTAGAGTATACGTTGAAACATTCATAAATTGATCCGGGTATGTTACTAGGGCATCTGTTAGAGAAGCGTTGATAGTTGCTTTTTGTGGTACAGCGGAAGTGGGTGTTTTTTCTGCCGGTATGCATTCAAGACCATTTACATTTATTTTTGAAATAAATTTTTCGTATTGTAATATGCGAAATTTCTCCGGATGATAATGGGCAAACGCATGCAACCACAAACAATCCCAGGGATTTTGATCACACCTTAAACGTACTTGAGATAAAGTTACATCTTGTATGCCATTATCATAACCCTGTAATGATTGTAGGCGATTTTGGCTTAGATCAAATGTATGAGTATTTGGCATTGTTTTCAATAGATTATCTAATGACAAAGTTTGTATTTGATTTCCTTTGAGTATGAGAATTTCCAAATTTGTAAGATTTGTTGTCCATTCAAATGGCAGCCATTCCAATTGGTTGTTACTTAAATCTAATTCTTTTAAATTATTCTCATATGCTGTAAAAGTTATCATGACATTGCCACTTAAATCAATGCGTTTTACGGTTGAATGAATATCGTGTAGCGTAAATCTTTGTAGAGCACAATTTGTTATTGTGAGATTTTTGAGAACAAGAGAATTTCTCAGCAGCACCGCATTTTTATCGAGTGGTGTATTGGCTACATAGAGATTTTGCAAAGTCTCAGGTAAATGATTGAAAATGTCTGACGTCATCTGCTTTAGCGCCTCCAAATGTATGCTGGCGACACTAGTGTATTCAAATAAATCAGGAAATTTCAACATCAGCACGGGTTCATTGGCAATATATAAATTTTCTAATGATCTAATTGTTTTAAATGCATCTTTATGTATTATTTTCAATGAATTCTTTTCGATTAGAACATCCCTCAACTGGGGATAGTTACGTTTAAATGAGTCTGCATCTATGGCAGCTATTTCATTGAATTGTATATTTAAATATTCTAATTGCATTGGCTGGATGTCTTCCTCATTACAATGTAAAGGCATAAGAATGTCCATATGAAAATGCCTAATGGAAGCTTTTGTAATATTGTTACAGACTGGCAAAAATTCCAAACCGTAAGTGTGCGCATTCAAAGGCGTTTGGCAACCATCCAGCATTACAGCTTGTACGCCCATGAAACGAGGCAACAATAAATATTTTGTTGATGTTTGAAAATCATTTTCAGCTTTTTTTAGATGATCTTGACTGCCGATTGCTTCCAAATTCGAACGACAATCAATTTGCATCGATATGCCATTTGAAAATTCCAAATTCTTAAATAATTCTGTTTTAATATTGCACTCATTCTCATTGTTCCAACAAGATTCGTTGCAATATATTTTATCCACATAAAATAACCATAACACCAGTATTATTTTAAGTATTAAATATTTATAAGGCATATTTTGTTATTGTTTAAATTTTTTTTTTGTTTTTTTTTGTTTAAATTTTTCCGCTTTTTGAACAAACGTAATTAAAAATTTCGCATTTCGATTTCAACTAAACTCTCGGCGATCGTTTTGAATACTGAAAATTTGTATTCTCAATAATAAACTGTTCCAATACAAAATCGCACATGATTCACCTTGTTGATGGTGTTGTATTAGGTTTGGTTTTTCTCAGTTTGTTTCGTTGTGTTTTCATTTGTTTTTTTTTTTTTGGGGTGTTGATGATTCCAAAATTAATGTTTATTTTTGCGTTTACCAATTTTCTCTGATTTTTCTTCCAAATCAATTTGAGGTGTGTGTATTTGTGTTTGGTTATCATTCATTCACACAAATTCTGTTATGCAAATTAATTGTATATTCTTAGTTTGTGATATCATTCAAATATTCTGAGAGCCCAGCATAGATAGCATACACATTTAGTACACACAAGTAAGTAAGTCAATCAGTATTATTTAGCTGTGTATTTTCATTAATTTTCCTCACAGCATCTATCTGTTTAATGTTTTTAATTTGTTTTGGTTGGCCACTGTGTTCTAATATCAGGTAAGAAAATTTAAAAATAAGTTAAAAATTACTTGTTAATATTGTAATGTGTCAGTCATTATAATGAATATATTGAAACTATAAAGAAGTATCAACATTTTAAATTTGTTATAAAAATACATAATAGTATTTAAACTAAAAAATTGTAAGAAATTTAATTTTTATCAAGTGTCTTGATTTGTAACGGCAATTATTAACCCTCTAACTGGCCAATTTTATTTCGAGGTTAAATAATATACCAGGTTTTTGTTTGAAAAAAAAAAGAAATATGTTAGAATGAAAACAAACAAAAGACAAGTGCACGTTCTTGTTTATCACAATAAGTAAATTGTTTGTCTCTTTACACATATTTACCGTTATAACGGGAAAAATAACCAAATAAAGCAGCATTACATACATTTAACATATCCGCCTAAAGGCAGCCTTGCCGGTTAGAGGGTTAAAACCACAATACATAACTCCACATTTTCGTAAAGATTCCTCCGATAAATATATGTCCAAAAAATTAAATAATTAGTGCTGTTCGATACCTACTTCGATACAATTTGTTTATTTGCATGAAAACATAAATAAATAATATATTTTTTTAATTTTCGGAAGGATTTAATATGTATTTGATTATAAATAAAAAATTTAAATTTGTTTTAATTGAAAATTAAGTTAATTTGGCTTACATCCTCTATATATCTGTTTTGACACCCAACAGATTTGTCCATTAATTTGAACTAAACAGAATATTTGTTTACATTTTTCCAGAATTTTGGTTTTTTTATTTTTCTATTAAAAAAACTAACGGTTTTTTTTCAAATCCCCTATTACTATGTTTTGATTTCCCTTGAATTCGAAAATCATAGGTAAATTTCATTACTATCAAACTTTTATAAAGAACTAGCTGTCCCGGCAAACGTTGTTCTGCCATAGCTCATACAAAGTTTGAAGACTGCCACTATAATAGTACTCCAGATATGCAATAATAAATTTTTATTTTGTATGGGAGGTGCCACGCCCGTTGTACCTATATAGGTCAATTGTGAATCTAAACCATCCAGGGACAAACTCAAACACACACAAAAAAATTCATCGAAATCGGCTCAGCCGTTACGGAGGAGTTCAGTTACTAACACTCGTACAGAAGAATGCCATATCTCCGGAACTACTATGCTGATTTCGTGAAAACTTCACATAAACCATCTACAGACCATCCCCAACGTACCCTGAAATTTTGGTTGAAATCGGTCGACCCGTTTTCGCAGTTAGTGGTGACATCAAAATGTACATTTCTTTTTATATATAAGATGATATAAATTTTGATACGCCTAAATGCATGCAACATATGTTTGTCCATTAATATAAACTAAACAGAATCTTTAAAAATGCAAATGTTTGTTTATTTTTCCAAAATTAAATTTTTTTCTGCTTGGATTTTCCTCAAATTGTTTTGACACCCGCTGAATTCGAACTAACCAGAATCTAAAATGCCAATTTTTTGCTTTATTTTTCCAGAATTTACTTATCGTAATAATAATATTTTTTATTGCATTTTTCAAGAATTTTTTTTTTTTTGCATTTTTGTTCATTTTGTATATACAGTGCGCACGCAGTAACGTGAACTAAAAGGAAGTTCAATTTAGTGTAATTATTCACGTTAGCGATTGTCGAATTTCATGGAAAAAATATAAAATTTTATAATCAGCCCAATTATGAATAAAAAATTCCGCGGGGGATTTTTATTCATAATTGGACAGAAATTATTTTATTATTATTTTCATTATTAAAATATAAAACACAAGAAAATATTCATTCGAATAAAATTACTCATCGTTGTCATACAAAAAAAAAACTAAGCTAAACTCGCGGTAACGTGAACAAGCTTTTGTTTACATTGACTACTATGTAACGTGAACAAACTCAGAAAGCTCTATAACGTGAACAATTTGTTTTCTAATCTGACTGAAACACTGAAATACATACATTAAATTCCATTTCTAAAGTTTTGGGAATCCCCTTATTTAAAACATGTGTTTGTATCCTCCAAATTAATTTTTTTTTTGTATGGCAGTAATTTTATTTGTTATGTAATTTTTTTCTATGTATATTTTCTCGTAATATCCTTTTGTTTTTTAATGCATTTTAATCAATAATTTTTGTTTTATATTTTAATAATGAAAATAATAATAAAAGAATTTCACGTTCAAGCGTGAAAATTTTATATTTTTTCAATGAAATTCGACAATCGCTAACGTGAACAATTTCAGTAACATGAACTTGGTTTAAAATGTTCACGTTATGGAGCTTTCTGTGTTTATTCACGTTACAGAGTAGTCAATGTAAACAATAGCTTGTTCATGTTAGGCGGTGTTCACGTTACCGCGAGTGCACTGTAGTAGCCACTGTAATTAAAATGCGCCAAGAAGCATGCAACAGTTTTTCTTATCTTAATTTGAACTACATACAGTAGTGGCCACCAATTTAAGACAAATACTTGAATTTTTTTCATCAACTGAATTTTAAGTGCGATAGAGCCAAAATAAAAGGATCTCTAAGGGTATGAAATTTATTATTAATGTTTCTAGTTTCTGAAAAATGTTTGGAAAAATCGGTAAAAAATATATGGACAAAGATATGTGGAAATACGTTGACCCACCTCAGCGAACATCCGCTGTTATTAACATGATATGACCGAAACTAATGGAACTAAAAATACGAAATTTGGTCCGAATATTTTATAATAATAAAAATATAATGATATAAATGTGAGAAAATGTGTTTATTTAAAAAAAAATTTTTTTGGTCAAGTTGTAGAAAAATTTTATGTGTTCATGGTGAATATGTATGAATTGGCACAGTCGAATAAAACACACTTGTGTGTTAAAACAGTCCTCATGCATACATATTTGTGGAAATATTTGTAAAAATAATTGACAATTACATGGAATTTAGCAAACAATTTTTGTCTTAAATTCCTGGCCACCACTGTATGTATGTATACAGAAACTTTAAAGATGTTCAGCCCAATTATGAATAAAAAATTCCGCGGGAGTTTGTTCCCCGGGAGTTTTTTCTCATTGAAATTGAATAGGAAAAATGAGAAAAGGGAAAAAACTCCCGCGGAATTTTTATTCATAATTGGGCTGGTTAATTTTTTTTGCGGATTCAAATTTATGCGATTTTTAAATTAATTTTTTTTTAGAATTTTAAAGATTTTGAAATTTTAGATGGTTTTTAAAGCTTTTTTTATTAATTCTTCATTTACATAACCGAGCCCTTAAGGGCCTTACCTTTTTACCATTTTAAAATTAAACCAATTTTGCATCTCTGATATAATGGTTATAGTTTGTTTTTTACAAAATCAAATTCTTAATATAGATTCAGATACGGAAAGAGAATTAAAGATTCACCGAGGACTGACTGATCTGTTTTCCGGATATCAAGAGTTGAATAAGCAACTTAAAAATTCAAAATCGCAAAGTTTAATGACAAATTATATAGCAAGAAAAGAAGCAATTGAAGCTCCTAAAAATTCTTCGATTTCGTCCCCTATTCACTAGATTAATTCTAGTGATGAAAATTATATTTTACCATATGACGACAATATGATTATATCATCTAGTGATGAAAGTGACGTTGAACCAATTCCAAACCGATGCAGACAATTATTCAGTGATTCAGATTAATCATGCATATTTACAGAATTTCCTTAAAAAATGTGTTACTCATTTTTTTGGATCATTTTCAAATTTTCTGTAATTATAAATATTTTTGTTTATTTTTTTAACGCATTTTGTTTTTATGTTTAAGTAAATTAAATAAATATATTTTTGTTGATTTTTTTTATGCGAATTTGTTTTGATTTTTTAATTAAATTTTGAATTTATGCGGTTTTTCAAAATTTTGGAACGAATCATTGGTTTTTATATGAAGCTAGAGTATCGTTTTATGCGAATTCAATTTATGCGATTTTTTTTGGAACGTATCTATCGCATAAAACGAGACCTGTGTGTAATTAAAATGCGCCTTGAATCATGCAACAAAGTTTGCTCATCTTAATGTTAACTATTTGATATGCATTTTTCCAAAATAAATTAGACGAATTTGTCCCAAATCACTTTTAAGAAACAGATCAAATCATAGTTAAATTTCAGTTTGATAACGATTGTGTAAAATCGTTCCAATATACAAACCACTATATTGAAATTATATTTCTACTTCTTTATCACGTAAAAATGTAGTTTATTTTTATATTTTAGATTGTTTTATTTTAATTGTAAATTAAATATTTCAAATAAAATTCCATTAATATGTAGTTATTACACAACTTCCGATAAAACTATGAAAACTAAAATATTAAGATCAGCACCCGGCCATCTTATTACAAACATTTAATTTTCATTTACTACAAACATTTTCAAAAGATTTATTATAATTGCATGAATAAGATTGGGAGTGAACATTGCTCAGAAGAAATCACAATAAACCATATTTAAATAAAACGGATTTTGATTTTTAATGAACAAAATCGGAATTTCTATGGAATATCAAATATAATTGTTTAGAAATTAGGTTTAAAATGATTTTAAAAGAAAAACTACTTTTTTAAAAAATACACCATTAGTGAAAAATATTTGTCAGGATATTTCAGTACTATTGAATAAGAAATTTCCTCTTTTTATGTTATTGAATTTATTATATTTGATAAAAAAATTAATTTAGTTTAAGTTGATGTAATAATAAAAAAAAGTTAAACAAATCATTAAAAAAACGTCGACATAAATTTCTAATACATATAATTAAAAAAAACATACAAATTGTTAAGATAATAAAAATATACAATTAATCATGCTTAGAACTTACGACAACACGACGCACAACAATGTTAGACTTAGTACGAGATTGCTTGACAGTAGTACTTTTGCTGTTTACTTTACTAGTGGTAGATTTGGCATCATTTTTCAAATTTATTGCAGTAGGATTAGAGGGTGATGGTGTGTCAGGACTTAAATTGTGTACAATATCTGCATTCGAGGAAAATTTTACATTTTTCCCAGAATCCTTAAAAAGCAAATCATTCTGTTTGCTTAAAATGGAACGTGCTGGTGGGGCAGTTGATTTTGTTGTGGGTTTGTTCAATGATCTTTGTGAGGGACGCATAGGCGAGGGAGGTTTAGCTGTTAATTTAGAAAAATTATTTAATAATGGGCTGTCAGCTAAACTGTTAATGGTATTGTTGTTTTCTTTATCCTCATTATCATTATTATTATTATTATGATTTGGTTTCATTGATGTTTTCAAACATTTATTTTCCTCAATTTTGCTAACAATTGTAAGGGTTTCCTCTTTAACTGAAATTTGTTTTATTTCTTTACACAGTGAGTCTTCCACAGATGTTTTCACTTCATTTTCAGTTGCAATGCTAGTAATTGTTTCAATATTATTGTTATTGTTTAGCTTGTCTTCAGTTTTAATTGTGGGAGTTTTTGTTATTGAATTGTCTTTAATGGAGTGTTGTAGCGGACTTGAAAATTCTTGTTTTATTGGCACTTTTGAAGGTGTCATTGATCTACGCTCAACAATTTTTTCAAATGTACTACTTCTACGATTGCTGACTATACGCGGCTTAGCCGCTTCTTGCTCTTTCTCTGTAATGTTGTATTCAATAGCTTGTATGGGTTTAAAGCTTATTTTATTTTCAATTAAAAGATGTTCACGATCCATAAGAATACACCGTGACTTTAGGGACTCGAAGCGCCATCTAAAGATAGAAAATGGAATAAAAAATTGGTATTAGACGTTACAAATTGTGTTTGAATTTACCTGGCCATATCTTGCAAAGCATTTCGTAGCTGTTCCTCCAAACTGGCCTTTTGTATGCGTACACTATGCAACTGACTCTTGAGATCATCCGTTTCTTTTCTACACACAAAGATACACACAATTTGTTATCGTGACAGTAAAACAGCTTTAAAGTACATAATTTTTACTAATTACAACTATACTACATGCATTTATACATATTTGATGATATGTGATTCTTAAATAGGTTTTGTTTAGGTTTTTATGAAAAGTTAGATCATGATAAAAGGAACTTTATATAAAAAGTTAAAGGAAATACATTTTTAAATGTAATTCTGACTATTTTTAGGGGGGGATATAAAACATGCTTGTAATAGGAAAATAATTATAGTTTAAAGTAAAAAGCGCACGAATGGTAGGGTAATAAAGCTCGACTTTTGGATAAAGTTTCCTATATACTCTACACATGTTGCAACGCGTTTTTTTAGCTCATACTTGCAGAAACTAAGCATGGAATCAAGAAATAATACGCCTTTATCGTTGGCTACTTCCTTGAGCCGGTCTTGAGTCCATTGCAGTTTACGTTCGAGCTCCTCATTTTGGTTCAGCAAATGGCGGACTCGTTCGTTGAGTTTTTCTGTTAAATGAAAGTATTTATTATTTTTGTAAATCTGTATATACAAGTAATTTATTAAAATTGGTTGGTTTTGTTGTTACAGTACCTTGATATATTTTATCTGCATTACAAAATATAGAACTACACGTCTCCAGCTCTGTATGCATGGAAATATTTTCACGTTTTAAGCGCCGAATTTCATGTTCACTATCGTTGTAGATTTTTTTCATTTGGACATAACTTTTCTTTTGTGCTGTTAGCAGATTCCTCATTGCCTGACGTTGATCATCTACTTCAGCGAATAGTGAATTTCCTTTGCGATCTAAAAGATTTAAAAGCAGGATTTTTGAATTAAAAAAAATACCTTCAAATGGAATAAATATAAAATTATAATAAGAACTATTTTTGAAACCAATACACAAAGTTTTTACTAACAATAACAAAAAACTATTACGATTTATCACAACTTGTTTATAACTGTCTCATGAATTTGCTTTTTAATTTTTAAGACTGCAGATTTATTAATTGAATATTTATCACAGATAATCAAGCATTAAAAGCGTTTATAATTTTAGTTTTTAATTTTCGCAAATCATGACTATGTTTACTAAATACTTAAAAAAAAACTTATTGCGTGATTAAGCATTTTAGGTTATTTCATTAATTAGCTGTTAAGGAAAATGCTTAAAAGTCCCTGTTCCTTTACCCTAAAAAATAAGTTTGAGACACTAATTCATTAAATTCTTCAAACACTTACCATTATTTTCCGGAGCAGCAGAAAGCATTGCTATTTTTGAATTAGCTTCGGCCAGTTGTTCCTGGGTACTTTCAAGAATTTGTAATTTTTCCTCCAAATCAATACGCTTGGATTGTAGATTTTCTTCCAAACACATAATCTGATCACGTAATATCTCCATATTTTTCTTACATATAAAATAATTTATTAAAAACAGAAAAAATATAAAACAAATAAATATTATACCTCACACTCTGCTATGGTTAGAGTGTAACGCACTGAACGTTCCTCAAAATCCTCAATTTTTTGCAACAAGTCCATATTTTCATTTTCCAGCATTTGTATACGTTGTAAATACTCATCGGATATTTGTGTATCAACTTCCTTGGGCTGTTGTTCTCTGCGCTTAAGAGACTCTTCCAGATTTTGTGCAATTTTGGTGTTCTCTTCCAACAACGTATTGTAGTCCTGCTGCAGAGCAGTGAAAGACACTTCCAGTTTACCATATTTCTTTTTCATTTCAACCAAATCTGCTTGAGTTTTGTGCAAATCATTTTCCAAGTCATTGCTATCAGAATTGGTGTACTGCTCGAGTTCCTGCGAGAGGTAAGCCTGGGCGGCTGTGGCTGTTTCTAGTGAACGCCTTAACTCATGAATTTTTTGTGTGTCTACCTCATTTGATTCACGTAATTCTTGAAATCTATCAAATAATTTGCAATACTCCTCGAGTAGTTCGTCTCGGGAAAAATTTATAATATCGGGATAGTCAACCATTTTACAAAATTTTCCTATTACAATTCTTTTTAAATTTGTTCGCGCATTGATATAATAATAAAAAGCTCGTTATCGAGTAGTTACTACAAACGGTTACTTATCAACACAGAGTTGTCATAGGCAGAGTTGTAGTAAATAGTATCATTACGAAAAAGCAGTGTTGTATTTTAAAAGAACAAAGTTATTGTATTATAATGATGCCACACTACAAAAGCTATATAAATAAACGTTATATTTAAAATTATCTAAATACATATTTTAATTAAGTAAAAAATGATATAGGGAATAAAAGAATATGCTGTTATTTGTCGTAATTATTATATTTTAAACAATTTCTTATATATTGTATATTAAATAGTGTAGCCATATGTTATTAAACAAAGAAGCCGTTAAATTAAACATTTTTAATTGCACATGCGTTGTTACCATAGCAATTGTAAATTAAAAAAAATGCAAAGAAATTACTAAATATGTTAAAGTGTCACCAATAAAATTTGCTGATAAGAAAAAATAAATAAAATAAAACAATGGAAGACTTGCAAAATAATTCTTTAGCTAATGTTTTGCCAGTGGTCAATTTTCAATCAGATGACTTAATCGAAAAGTTAAAACTTTTAAATTATGAGAAAACATTATTGAGTGATTTGAAAATGAAACCATTGTCACGTTTCTACTTTGTGAAATCTACAAATCCAGGTGAACAATTTTACATGTTTACGTTGACTTGCTGGTGGCTTTGTCAAAAGTTGGGTAAAAACATGGAACGTCCACAGGAATACGATGATCCAAATGATGTTATTTCGAAAATTATTGCAATTCTAGAACAAATGGTAAGAGGCTAGTTAAAGGACTCTATAATTGGATAGTATACTTACAGTGAGCGACAAAACAATGGACACTTTTTATTGTAATTTCAGTTTTCAAAAAAAATTAGTAAATTTAAAAAAGCTATAGAAAAATGCATTTAAGTTTAACAAAAATACATTGGCAAAACAATGGAAACTATTAAACTTTTTAAACATGATAGGGTTAATTGAGTATTTGAAAAAGTTTCCATTGTATTGTCAACCACAGTACACTAAAAGAAACATCTAAAATTGTATATATTTATTTGTGAATAATGAAACTAATTTTTCTCCACATCAGGATGTTACTATAGATTTTACCTCAAATAAACTTATACGTGGTGCTGGTCAAAATTGTATCTTTGTACTGGACACATTGGCTACGCAGGCCTTAAAGATCATGAGATTATCATGTCAGAAACTGCATATAGCCCAAGAAGATGAAATTGCCAATGATTATCTGGAAGATAATGCCGAAATTATACTCGAAAAAATAGAAGATGAACAGAACGATGCTCTGAGTGATGACAATAGTGAAATGGATTTAAATCAAAATTCCTTAAGGCAGTGGGGTCTAAAAAGGCAGCATCACTTGCCAGAACATGAAAATACTAGTGTGGGTGGAAACAGTTTACAAGTGACTGACAAGCTGACGGATCAACAAACATGGCGTTTGGAATTTGAAGAAGTGATGCCTCAACTAAAGGTTTATGTAAGAAGTGATGTAAGAGATTGGCGGGCCCATTTAAATCAAATGAATAGCCTGAAAGATAATATAACTGAGGTTTGTGTATTCAATCTTAACAAAGCTATTTAATTCATAACGATTTCCTTCTAAATAGTTTACAGAAGACACACAAATTGAGTTAAAAAAACTGCACAGCGAATTCACTTTCAGTTTGGACAAGATCGAGAGTCGTGAAAAACATTTGAACAATGAATTACACAATCTAATTATGCAATACAAAGATGTATCCATTGAATTGTCAAATGTACAATATGCCCATACTCAGGTGCTGGAGGAAACCGAACGTTCTATGGATCAACTAAAGTCGGTTATTGCTGAAAATGAAAGTAAAAAGGCTGAAATGGAAAGGAGAGGTCAAATGATGTCCGATAGCAGTAAGAAAATTAATAGGAATATCTGAAAATTTAAAATTTTTTGAAATTTAATTTTTTGTTGCAGGTTTTGTGTTGCAGATTAAAAAGGCGGTGTCTAAAATTAAAGATGATGTGGCTCATTTGAATTTAGAGGTGGCTTTATTAATAAATGGCATTGATCGTGATATTTTAAAAAGAACTGGTCCGGGCATTGAAATGGAAAAGTTCATATAAAACAGAAAATTCAATTTTATAA
Source organism: Calliphora vicina (assembly GCF_958450345.1). Taxonomy (NCBI): domain Eukaryota; kingdom Metazoa; phylum Arthropoda; class Insecta; order Diptera; family Calliphoridae; genus Calliphora; species Calliphora vicina. Next base: position 10,623,561 of record NC_088781.1, on the reverse strand, counting down.
AGAATTTTATGAAAGTGGTATAAAGATAGGCATGAATATGGAAAAGTTTATTTAAAACGAAAATTAATTGCTTTATTTTTTATAAATTAACATATCCACGAACCCACTTGTGGGGTATCCTTATAGCAGACAATACAATGAAAACTTTTTTGGAAAACTGTATACCTTAATTTATGTTTTCAAAAACATGATCTTTTACCAAATGGAAAAAATAAATTCAAATTTACTAGGTTTTCAATTAAAATTTAGTAAAGTTAAACTTTCTAGCATTGGCATCTGTGAAAAATATTCAATTAATAAATCAGCAGTTTCGAAATTACATGTAAAAGCAAAACAAGAGTTTTTAAGAAATTCTCAAAAATTACACCTGGAAGCTAGTTGCTGTAGCCCAGCGAAAAAAACCTCTAATTCGTAAAAAAAACGCACTACTCGTATATAGTTCGCCAAAGAATTTTTTTTCTTTTCGGAAGATACTTTTGCCAACTTTTTTCTAAAAAATATCATCAAAATAGATTGAAAATTATCGATAAATCGACCAAAGAATATTTTCAAATTCAATTTTTTTTGGATTTTGACCTATTAGTTAATTATTTGGAAATGTTTCCATTGTATGTAATTTTTTTATAAGTTAACAAGAAAATTATTTTTGTATTGCTGCCTATAAAAGTGATGTGTAGATAGTATTTCGGATGTATTAAGTGTTTACGTTAGTGTTAAATATGTGTCCTTTTATTAAATGTTTAAATTTCAATTTCACATTTTCCCACGCATCATAAAGCGCGATCTGTGGTACTTTTTTTTTATCAATTTCCAAGTATTAAAAAAATATCAAAACAATTAAATTTCTTTGTTGATCCTCCAATCAAGAACAGAAACAAAAACCACACAACGTCAAGACCACAAATTATACATATAATGTTATCGCTCCAATAGAATTCGAAAAAAAGTGACCAAATGTAGCAACAACAAAACAGGGGAAACAGCCACAACATACAATGAATGAAATGTGTTGTTGTGTTGTCGGCACAATCATTTACTAATGGAGTTGTTACTTGATGAATGTAAACAAATATAAAATTATTTTTTTTTTATTATTTTTATTTGTCTGCCATTTAATAGAGAGACAAAAATGACGACAATATTGGGCCATTAAAAAAAATGGAAACGATAAATTACGAGTAGTATAAACAAAGTAGAGGCAGATGCATCCAATACCACACACGTATTATTATACTCACAGGGACAGAGATGTAAATAAATAGTTACTGATGATTGGTTGACCGAGATTACGAAGGGCATATTTTGTACATAATTGTTATATCAAGATTGTATTTAACACCACTTAACTATGTTTAGTAAAGGTTTAATACAAAGCCAGTGGGTAAAGAAAGGTCCCTGCTGTTGATTATTGAACTTTGACAAATTCTGCTGGTTGTCTTATAGTATTGAACAACTTACAGTTTTATAACAACATGGTATTTCAATACTTCAATACAACCTGCCGAATTTATTTTGCTGACATTTGTCCGGTCCCTTCCCCCATGGATCCATGCCTGAGTAGTTGTCAGCCGATCGGATGAATTTTTATTATACTAGGCAATGGTTCTCAATTGGGGGTCGAAATAAATATTTTAGGGGGCCGCGAACCGTACTCAGGAAAATATTAAGCTTAAACACTATATTCTAATCCATTTTATATTCGGCTGTGCCATCAATATGTTACAATAAAATATTTTTCTAATACATATAGGGGTTATATGTTGGTAGGGTCAATTATGGACTGCTCCATTGGTAGAAAGATTTAGGATCACATAAAACTTGTTTATGTTCAATTTCATCACGATATTAATTATTATAAGACAATTATGAATGTTCAATGACTAAGAACAAATGTTGCCCGATTTTCGCCATACTTTACAATCACCAATCAAAATTTTGCACAAATTAGTTCTAAGTACTCTGAAATTATATTCACCTTTATCGTGGTTGGCGTATGTGTTTTACGCCTACGACAGTTTCGTACTAGATTAAAGACAAAATGTAACCTTTCTTTAATCTAGTACGAAACTGTCGTAGGCGTAAAACAAATACGCCAACCACGATAAAGGTGAATATAATTTCAGAGTACTTAGAACTAATTTGTGCAAAATTTTATCAAAGAATTGTATTAAAAATGTTTAATTGGTCTTAAAGATAATTGAATTTAAATGTATGCCCTGTTCGTTGGTGCAGGTGTGTCATCTTATCAAAAATTTGAACATTACTGTCAGCAAAGTTGAGGATGGAATTGCAGCTATTGTCGCTCGAATTGATTGTTTTATTCATCGGTTATTTTATTTGTCTGTTGCGATTTGTAACACTTCCTGTTTACAATAACCCAACAAGAAAAAGTCCGGTGTAGTTAGGTCAGGCGACCTGGGGGCCAGAGTTTGTTTTATGAAATGAGCCTGTTAGGAAATTTTCTGCGTAAAAATTGCACCATTTTTTATTAAATCAGTCTACAAAACCAAAAAATCCGACGTCCGACGTACTATATACGTCGTTGCAAAAGTCTTTCAAATATCTATAGTTAGATATCCATATTGTATGTATTAATGACTTTGTAATCCAGATAATCATGTATTTTGATCAGAATCAATAATTCTAATAACTGTCAAATTTTGGACTCTATAGGAAATGTTGCTAAACCCGACTTAAGTGACGTTATTTTAATTTTTTTTAGTATGAATTTATTTTTTAACATTTTTTTTAACAAATACAGCTTTCAATGAAAGAAATTTAATTAGAATTCGTGTATGTAGACTTTATTGGGCTACTGTATGTTATTTGGGGGCTACAGAAAGTTGATTTCAACATACAGACGGACAGAAGGACGTGGCTATATCGACTCCGCTATCTATAACGATCCAGAAAATATATACTTTGTGTGGTCGTAAATGAAAAATGTAGAAATTACAAACAGAATGACAAACTTACATATATGTATATGTATTAGAGTATAAAAAACCGAAAACCGGTCAACTGGTTTTTTCATCTTTGTAAACTCCACCGGTTTCGGTTTTTTTAACTTTTCGATTTTTTGACAAACCGGTTTTTGTAAGACGGTTAACCTGTTTTAATGAAATATATTTTCTAAAGCTCATCCAAATATATTTATGAAACACTTTGATACCATTTTTTATTTCGTAAAAGATATAAAATAATTGCATAAAGATAGAGCCTTAAGAAGTCAAATATGATAAATTTCCGAAGACACAATTCTTAACACATTTCCTATTAGCGTCAACAAATATATAATAAATATAAACCGTTTAACCGTTTTTTCAAAAACACACTTTTCGGTTAAACCGGAAACCGGTTTTTCAAATTTGCCGGTTTTTTTGGAAACTCTAATATGTATTCACCTGAAATGCAAAAGGGCGTGACATTCAAAATTGAGTTTTTAATGGATATCGGTACAGCGCATCAAGGTACACGTCTTCACAAAGTTTTCGCTTTATAATTTTAAAAATAACGACTTTATTAAAGCTTTCTTTAATATTCATTCATAAATTCATACTTGTAACCACAATACTTTTCATTATATTAAGTTTTTTGCCTCTCCTGTAAAATTTTAAAGAGTGATGATAGGCCCTTTAGGCCTCTTTAGGTGATGATATACCCTTTGCACTCATGGTGAAGGGTATAAAAAATCCAGATTAATTAGATAGAAAATGTTATCAAGTTTTCTTTTGGTAGCGGCTTTCACCAGCCACCCTGTATTAGTAGAAAATTTCAGAGTTTTCAACAGACAGCCACACGGACGGACATAGCTAGATCGTCTTAGAATCTTATGAGGGTACAGAATATATATACACTCAGGTCTCGTTTTATGCGATAGATGCGTTCCAAAAAAAATCGCATAATAATATATATTCATATAAAAACTAATGACTCGTTCCAAAATTGTGAAAAACCGCATAAATTCAAAATTTAATTAAAAAATCAAATATCTGGGAAACCAAAATGGGAGGGGTCGGAAAAGGAGGTGAGTCACCTTCCATACAAAGTAATAATTGCAAGGTTATTCAAACTTTGTCCGCATAGCTCTCTTACCATTTTACAGAGATTGGGGGGGAATTGTCGTGGCACAATGTAAATAATTAATTTTGAATATCTCGAGAACTATAATTCTAAAAATATTTAAACTCTATATCAATCAATTTATTACCATTCTACGGAGGTTAGCTAAAAACGAATTTATTCCTGATCCCTGTACGAATCATCGTATCATCGATCGGCGTAGTAGGAAAAGTAAGGGAAAGTTAAAGTAAAGCTTGATATGAGTTATTTTTTTACACAAAAGATTTAAGAATGGGTGGGATCAGAACAGTGGAGTGGTATCTCCCATACCAAATTAGTTAGTTATATTTTGCATGTGTTATGTTCGTACCATTGTACGTAGTTAGTTTGTATCAGAAATCATTCATATTTTTTTAATTTTACTTGGGTAGGGTTTCAGAAAAAACTGAAAATTATCCAAAAAATAAGCTAAAACATTTTTTAAGGAAATTCTGTCTGCATCGTTTTGGAATTGGTTCAACGTCACTTTCTTCACTAGATGATATAATCATATTGTCATCATTTGGTAAAATATCTTATTCATCTCTAGAATTTAGCTTGTGAATCGTGATCTCGTCCCTTAGATCAAAGATTTTTTTGGACCTGAATTATTTCTTTTCTTGTAAAATTTTCTTATGCCTCTCTTGATATCCGGAAAATAGATCAGTCAGTCCTCGATGAATTTTTAATGCTCTTTCCGTATCTGGATCCATATTAAGAATTTGATTTTGTAAAAAACTAACTATAACGATTATATCAGTGACGCAAACTAGGTTTAATTTCAAAACGGTAAAAAAGCTTTAAAAAAACATCTAAAATTTTAAAATCTTTTAAAATTCTAAAAAAAAAAATTATTTAAAAATCGAATAAATTTGAATTTGAAATTTTTTCAATAGTAGGTGGTATAAAAACAAAAGGATTCGAGAAAACTGAATTGTTTCCTATGCACTTTAAGGTTAATAACTTACGATCTACACGATCATTCTAATTAAAAATGGAATTTATGATCAACAAAAATCTATTGAGCAGTCTAGAGAACATATACATACATATGTAGTTTCCTACATTCACAATTTATTTAATTATTAATTATTATTGTAATTTGTTACTAAGCCAATAGGTAATTAGCACCTCTTTGTTATCTGTGCCACAGTGTAAATATAAACTATTTAAATATAATTTTTAAACACTTCTTCCAGCATTAGCACCATCCAAACCATCATCATTTAAGAGTTTTAGAACCCTTACAAAAAAACACACACAAAAATAAAATGGACAGACTGAGGACAGATAGACAGACAGCTAGTCAGTCAGAAAATATTCATTTATTGTTTACATGACGAAAATAAAATTTGGAAAGTGTGTTTATGTGCAATCAAATTAAGTGCGTGTATTTATTACAAACAAATTAGAAGATCTCAACGAAAATGCTAGTGTTATTTATTGATAATTGTTTATTTGGTTGGTTGGAAATTTTTATGCCGGTGATAGTTGTGGTTGTACGCATGCGTACGCGATTGTTTAATAACCTTAAAAAGCAAATAAATTACCAAACAAATTTTAGATTTTGACAAATAACAAAACAAATCTTCTCAATATAGATAACAAGGAAGCCACAGCAAATAACAAGGATTTGCCACAAGATTGTGAAATCCTTATCGATGCTGCACTTAGGAAACAACACAACATTGGAAAATACTGCAAATGCAATCAAAATCATGCTCACGTACGATGTAAATATTTTCATTGAATCATAGACGGTAAAAATAGACAAACAGAAATATTTACATACTCGTTTCATTAAATACTAATGGCACTTGTTTGTATATATTTTTTGTAAAATTCTTTACACATGTCAAGCAGGGATCTTCTTCAATTGGTTTTTTTTTTGTTTTGTCCCAGGACATGTGCATAAATACACTTTGTGCTGGTGTGGAAATTTGATTTGATCGTGTGGAACGACCCAGCGGATTTATTTCTTTATTTGTTTATTATGTGGCGGTGATAATGGTTTTTCTAATTGTTTCTTATCTTTACTTTCTCAATGCAAACTATATGATTTGTTTGTCCACTTAATTGTCATTAACACTAAATGGACCAGATGTCTTAAACGGTTATTGTGTTTCCGGGAAATGCTGTATATTTAACTCATTTTTGAAGTCAAGATCAATACCATTCATAAATTTCAACTGCCCATTCAAATACATTGATGATTTTTATTTAACTAATTTTCTCATTGATTCGATCATACATTTCATTATTTCAAATTTAAATTTGTTTTTTAGGGCACTAATTTTATAATTATTCGATTTTTCCACGTTTTTTTCCTTTCAAACTTTAAAAGTGTTTTGTTAGTCTGTCTATACCAACAATTTATTTATCTATACCAAGAAACTATTGAATGTTATCTGTTTGTTTTTTTCTAAAAGGCCACAATTGGGTTAAACTATTGAACAATGTGTGGTAACAGGTACTTTATTGCCGTGTGGTTGAGTTGTTGTTTTATTTTATTTTTTTTTTTTGAAAAATATTCATTCTCACATTGTGTTTGTTATGGATTTGTTTATATAGTTATCCTTCTTTCATCTATCTCATTTCCTAATCAATTGTCTCTTATCCTTTAATTTATGTATTTGGATGCTGTTTTTTATTATTTGTTTGTGAGTTTTCATACAATAATACGAAATTATGAAAATTTTATTTGTTTTTAAATAGATTAATAGAGTGTAAGGAAAATATTCGTGCATTTTTTTGTTTACATACATTAACACTATGGTCTCAACGATCACAGTTTTGTGGCCAAAACTGAATTGATAAGAAAATCATATCGAAACTTTGTACAATTGTTTGGGTTTTATAAATGATGAGCAGGTGATTTTAAAAATGGAGATGTCTTTGTCGAACGTTTCTCCAATCTTTTATCCCTTCAAAAAAATAAGAACTGTTTAGGTCATCAAAACATATCTCTTTCCACCGAGATTCAGTCACTTGGAACTATATCCGGGTAATAGGGCAGAAGAAGGATCGAGCTCCTTTTCGTTATTAGCAATTTAAAACATTTTTTGTTTATATATAAAAAATCATTTTTTTGGTCCGAAATATGAGTGATCACCAGGGAAACCGGAAATATGCTCTAAAAAAAGCGTTTTAGGCGCTTTAAATATGCAGTAAAAACTTTAAATTATGCTCTTAAAATTTAAAAAATATGCTCTTAAAAAAACAAACTTTTACATAATTTTGAATCAAAAAAAATTTACTTAAATTTTCAAATAAAAATCGTTGTCTATTGGATCTGAAAACATTTTTAAACATAGAAAATGTTCTTTCGACATCAACTGATGTTACAGTAGCAAATTTAAAAGACAATATTTCTTTAACACTTAGAACGGTTAAGTTTGAATTAGAACTAAAATTTGATATTTAGATGGAGCTATTATTAAAATAGTGCTTATTTTATATTAAAACAGGTATTAGAGCTATATTCGGCTGTGCCGAATCTTATATACTTCAAAATAAAAATTTAAATATTTTTAGGTGAACAAAAATTTTTTTTCAGTTTTTTTCATTTTTTGGATAAAAAAATTTCTGTTTTTTATTTTTTTTTTTTTTGGTGAAAAGCCATCTATTTTTCAATTTTGAATTTTAAACAAAGGAAGTAAAAACCTGTACACAACAGCGAAAAATAAGTAAGACAAAAAAAATTTGTTTTTGATAAACTCAAAATATGCTATTAAACAGTAAAATATGCTCTAAAAACACAAAATATGACATAAATATGCTCTTAAAACAAATATATGCAAAAATGTGTATTTAAGGGTAAAATATGCAAAAATATGCACTAACAAATCGATGCCAAAATTCTTAAATAATTCTGAAACGTGTAAATATCTTATCCATGTGTTCATTAGACTCACCAGAAAAAACATGCATTTGCATATTTTGGTTTCCCTGGTGATCACAGATGGAGCTACTTTTCTCGATTAAACGCTTATTTGCCAAGATATTTGCGATTTTAAACATTTTGATATTTTTGGTCTGAAAAATTAGTGATCACAAATGAAGCTCCTTTTCTCGATTAAACGCTTATTTGCCAAGATATTTGCGATTTTAAATGTTTTTGGTCTGAAATATGAGTGATCACAGATGAAGCTCCTTTTCTCGATTAAACGCTTATTTGCCAAGTTATTAACGATTTTAGATATTTTGAGTTTTTATATAAAAAATCATGTTTTTGGTCTGAAATATGAGTGATCACAGATGGAGCTTGTTTTCTCGATTAAACGCTTATTTGCCAAGTTATTAACGATTTTAGATATTTTGAGTTTTTATATAAAAAATCATGTTTTTGGTCTGAAATATGAGTGATCACAGATGGAGCTTCTTTTCTCTATTAAACGCTTATTTGCCAAGTTATTAACGATTTTAGATTTTTGAGTTTTTATATAAAAAATCATGTTTTTGGTCTGAAATACGAGTGATCACAGATGGAGCTTGTTTTCTCGATTAAACGCTTATTTGCCAAGTTATTAACGATTTTAGATATTTTGAGTTTTTATATAAAAAATTATCTTTTTGGTCTGAAATATGAGTGATCACAGATGGAGCTTGTTTTCTCGATTAAACGCTTATTTGCCAAGTTATCAACGATTTTAGATATTTTGAGTTTTTATATAAAAAATCATGTTTTTGTTCTGAAATACGAGTGATCACAGATGGAGCTTGTTTTCTCGATTAAACGCTTATTTGCCAAGTTATTAACGATTTTAGATTTTTGAGTTTTTATATAAAAAATCATGTTTTTGGTCTGAAATACGAGTGATCACAGATGGAGCTTGTTTTCTCGATTAAACGCTTATTTGCCAAGTTATTAACGATTTTAGATATTTTGAGTTTTTATATAAAAAATCATGTTTTTGGTCTGAAATATGAGTGATCACAGATGGAGCTACTTCTCTCGATTAAAAGCTTATTTGCCAAGTTATTAACGATTTTAGATTTTTGAGTTTTTATATAAAAAATCATGTTTTTGGTCTGAAATACGAGTGATCACAGATGGAGCTTGTTTTCTCGATTAAACGCTTATTTGCCAAGTTATTAACGATTTTAGATATTTTGAGTTTTTATATAAAAAATTATGTTTTTGGTCTGAAATACGAGTGATCACAGATGGAGCTCCTTTTCTCGATTAAACGCTTATTTGCCAAGTTATAAACGATTTTAGATTTTTGAGTTTTTATATAAAAAATCATGTTTTTGGTCTGAAATACGAGTGATCACAGATGGAGCTTGTTTTCTCGATTAAACGCTTATTTGCCAAGTTATCAACGATTTTAGATATTTTGAGTTTTTATATAAAAAATCATGTTTTTGGTCTGAAATATGAGTGATCACAGATGGAGCTTGTTTTCTCGATTAAACGCTTATTTGCCAAGTTATCAACGATTTTAGATATTTTGAGTTTTTATATAAAAAATCATGTTTTTGGTCTGAAATACGAGTGATCACAGATGGAGCTCCTTTTCTCGATTAAACGCTTATTTGCCAAGTTATAAACGATTTTAGATTTTTGAGTTTTTATATAAAAAATCATGTTTTTGTTCTGAAATACGAGTGATCACAGATGGAGCTTGTTTTCTCGATTAAACGCTTATTTGCCAAGTTATCAACGATTTTAGATATTTTGAGTTTTTATATAAAAAATCATGTTTTTGGTCTGAAATATGAGTGATCACAGATGGAGCTTGTTTTCTCGATTAAACGCTTATTTGCCAAGTTATCAACGATTTTAGATATTTTGAGTTTTTATATAAAAAATCATGTTTTTGGTCTGAAATATGAGTGATCACAGATGGAGCTTGTTTTCCCGATTAAACGCTTATTTGCCAAGTTATCAACGATTTTAGATATTTTGAGTTTTTATATAAAAAATCATGTTTTTGGTCTGAAATATGAGTGATCACAGATGAAGCTTGTTTTCTCGATTAAACGCTTATTTGCCAAGTTATCAACGATTTTAGATATTTTGAGTTTTTATATAAAAAAAATCATGTTTTTGGTCTGAAATGTGAGTGATCACAGATGGAGCTTGTTTTCTCGATTAAACGCTTATTTGCCAAGTTATTAACGATTTTAGATATTTTGAGTTTTTATATAAAAAATCATGTTTTTGGTCTGAAATATGAGTGATCACAGATGGAGCCCCTTTTCCCGATTAAACGCTTATTTGCCAAGTTATTAACGATTTTAGATATTTTGAGTTTTTTTATAAAAAATCGAATTTTGGTCTGAAATATGAGTGATCATAGATCGAGCTCCATTTCATGAATAAACGCTCATTTGCAAAGTTATTAACGATTTTAGATTTTTGAGTTTTTATATAAAAAATCATGTTTTTGGTCTGAAATATGAGTGATCACAGATGGAGCTTCTTTTCTCGATTAAACGCTTATTTGCCAAGTTATCAACGATTTTAGATATTTTGAGTTTTTATATAAAAAATCATGTTTTTGGTCTGAAATATGAGTGATCACAGATGGAGCTTGTTTTCCCGATTAAACGCTTATTTGCCAAGTTATCAACGATTTTAGATATTTTGAGTTTTTATATAAAAAATCATGTTTTTGGTCTGAAATATGAGTGATCACAGATGGAGCTTGTTTTCCCGATTAAACGCTTATTTGCCAAGTTATCAACGATTTTAGATATTTTGAGTTTTTATATAAAAAATCATGTTTATGGTCTGAAATATGAGTGATCACAGATGGAGCTTCTTTAATCGATTAAACGCTTATTTGCCAAGTTATCAACGATTTTAGATATTTTGAGTTTTTATATAAAAAATCATGTTTTTGGTCTGAAATATGAGTGATCACAGATGGAGCTTGTTTTCCTGATTAAACGCTTATTTGCCAAGTTATCAACGATTTTAGATATTTTGAGTTTTTATATATAAAAATCATGTTTTTGGTCTGAAATATGAGTGATCACAGATGGAGCTTCTTTAATCGATTAAACGCTTATTTGGCAAGTTATTAACGATTTTTTTATATAAAAAAATCATGTTTTTGGTCCGAAATATGAGTAATCACAGATGGAGCTTGTTTTCTCGATTAAACGCTTATTTGCCAAGTTATTAACGATTTTAGATATTTTGAGTTTTTATATAAAAAATCATGTTTTTGGTCTGAAATATGAGTGATCACAGATTATCAACGATTTTAGATATTTTGAGTTTTTATATAAAAAATCATGTTTTTGGTCCGAAATATGAGTGATCACAGATGGAGCTTGTTTTCTCGATTAAACGCTTATTTGCCAAGTTATTAACGATTTTAGATTTTTGAGTTTTTATATAAAAAATCATGTTTTTGGTCTGAAATATAAGTGATCACAGATGGAGCTACTTCTCTCGATTAAACGCTTATTTGCCAAGTTATCAACGATTTTAGATATTTTGAGTTTTTATATAAAAAATCATGTTTTTGGTCTGAAATATGAGTGATCACTGATGGAGCTTGTTTTCCCGATTAAACGCTTATTTGCCAAGTTATCAACGATTTTAGATATTTTGAGTTTTTATATAAAAAATCATGTTTTTGGTCTGAAATATGAGTGATCACAGATGGAGCTTGTTTTCCTGATTAAACGCTTATTTGCCAAGTTATCAACGATTTTAGATATTTTGAGTTTTTATATATAAAAATCATGTTTTTGGTCTGAAATATGAGTGATCACAGATGGAGCTTCTTTAATCGATTAAACGCTTATTTGCCAAGTTATCAACGATTTTAGATATTTTGAGTTTTTATATAAAAAATCATGTTTTTGGTCTGAAATATGAGTGATCACAGATGGAGCTTGTTTTCTCGATTAAACGCTTATTTGCCAAGTTATTAACGATTTTAGATATTTTGAGTTTTTATATAAAAAATCATGTTTTTGGTCTGAAATATGAGTGATCACAGATGGAGCTTGTTTTCTCGATTAAACGCTTATTTGCCAAGTTATTAACGATTTTAGATTTTTGAGTTTTTATATAAAAAATCATGTTTTTGGTCTGAAATATGAGTGATCACAGATGGAGCTTCTTTTCTCGATTAAACGCTTATTTGCCAAGTTATCAACGATTTTAAATATTTTGAGTTTTTATATAAAAAATCATGTTTTTGGTCTGAAATAGGAGTGATCACAGATGGAGCTTGTTTTCTCGATTAAACGCTTATTTGCCAAGTTATTAACGATTTTAGATTTTTGAGTTTTTATATAAAAAATCATGTTTTTGGTCTGAAATATGAGTGATCACAGATGGAGCTTCTTTTCTCGATTAAACGCTTATTTGGCAAGTTATTAACGATTTTTTTATATAAAAAAATCATGTTTTTGGTCCGAAATATGAGTAATCACAGATGGAGCTTGTTTTCTCGATTAAACGCTTATTTGCCAAGTTATTAACGATTTTAGATTTTTGAGTTTTTATATAAAAAATCATGTTTTTGGTCTGAAATATAAGTGATCACAGATGGAGCTACTTCTCTCGATTAAACGCTTATTTGCCAAGTTATCAACGATTTTAGATATTTTGAGTTTTTATATAAAAAATCATGTTTTTGGTCCGAAATATGAGTGATCACAGATGGAGCTTCTTTTCTCGATTAAACGCTTATTTGCCAAGTTATCAACGATTTTAGATATTTTGAGTTTTTATATAAAAAATCATGTTTTTGGTCTGAAATAGGAGTGATCACAGATGGAGCTTGTTTTCTCGATTAAACGCTTATTTGCCAAGTTATTAACGATTTTAGATTTTTGAGTTTTTATATAAAAAATCATGTTTTTGGTCTGAAATATGAGTGATCACAGATGGAGCTTCTTTTCTCGATTAAACGCTTATTTGGCAAGTTATTAACGATTTTTTTATATAAAAAAATCATGTTTTTGGTCCGAAATATGAGTGATCATAGATGGAGCTTGTTTTCTCGATTAAACGCTTATTTGCCAAGTTATCAACGATTTTAGATATTTTGAGTTTTTATATAAAAAATCATGTTTTTGGTCTGAAATAGGAGTGATCACAGATGGAGCTTCTTTTCTCGATTAAACGCTTATTTGCCAAGTTATCACGATTTTAGATATTTTGAGTTTTTATATAAAAAATCATGTTTTTGGTCTGAAATATGAGTGATCACAGATGGAGCTTGTTTTCTCGATTAAACGCTTATTTGCCAAGTTATTAACGATTTTAGATATTTTGAGTTTTTATACAAAAAATCATGTTTTTGGTCTGAAATATGAGTGATCACAGATGGAGCTTGTTTTCTCGATTAAACGCTTATTTGCCAAGTTATCAACGATTTTAGATATTTTGAGTTTTTATATAAAAAATCATGTTTTTGGTCCGAAATATGAGTGATCACAGATGGAGCTAGTTTTCGCTTATTTGCCAAGTTATTAACGATTTTAGATATTTTGAGTTTTTATACAAAAAATCATGTTTTTGGTCTGAAATATGAGTGATCACAGATGAAATGTGAGTGATCACAGATGGAGCTTGTTTTCTCGATTAAACGCTTATTTGCCAAGTTATCAACGATTTTAGATATTTTGAGTTTTTATACAAAAAATCATGTTTTTGGTCTGAAATATGAGTGATCACAGATGGAGCTTGTTTTACCGATTAAACGCTTATTTGCCAAGATATTTGCGATTTTAAATATTTTGAGTTTTTATATAAAAAATCATGTTTTTGGTCTGAAATATGAGTGATCACAGATGGAGCCCCTTTTCCCGATTAAACGCTTATTTGCCAAGTTATTAACGATTTTAGATATTTTGAGTTTTTATATAAAAAATCATGTTTTTGGTCTGAAATATGAGTGATCAGAAATGGAGCTTCTTTTCTCGATTAAACGCTTATTTGCCAAGTTATTAGCGATTTTATTACAGCTCGATCTGTAATCACTCATATTTCATATTGCGATTTTAGATATTTTAGATACAAAATACTGATTTTTGGTTTGAAATATGAGTGATTAAGCATAAAAAGAATTATTTTAACATTAGTTTGATACCGAACTCGATTTTACTGATGGCATATCAATGTATACTGTATGCTAATCTATAATAATGCAAGTCAAATGTACATTTTTGTAAACTTTTAATTTTTCGGCTTGGTTGACTTTTCTGTCAGCATTACTTATTGGATTCGATTAAAAATATATTTTTTTATTTATATGAACATTACAAATTATTAGTATTTCGATTTTTTTTTGAGTGTAATATTGCTGATAATATAGTTTCAGGCTATATTTACCCATACTATTGCCCTTTACGTACATAAATACGTCCCATACTAAACTACATCATCACTTTTCTCAAACAAACATACAACAACAACAATAACAAAAAATAACAACAACGAAAATTAACAAAGAAACAGAAAAAGAAACTAAATTGTAGTGTTGTGCTCCATCTCCATTCCTTCATTCACTTTACAACTACTGTTCATTTCCCACGGTGTGTCAGGTTAGAGTCGAGTCGAGCAGTGCAGTGTGGTGTGGTGTACGAAGAATCTACTATACATTTATCCATATACTGTGTGTTTGAAAGTCTTTACCAGTTGTTAGTTGGGCATAAACGAATAATAAGATCGTAGTAGTACCTACTACAGTGGAGAAGAGGTTGGTTTGGAATGGAATGATGTGGTGTGGTATGAGAGAACATTGGAAAACTCGAAAGAGGTTTCAAACAAAAACAATAACAACACTATTGCTGTTAAGCATGGTTGTTGCTTTTTGTTCGTGTGTACTCGTAAGAACTCCACGTTCAATATTACGAGTAATAATAGCAAGTGGGGAGGCGGTGTCGTAAGAGATCTTTTTTTATATATGTAGTATGTAAATATGTATGTACTTTTTGCTGTCGTTGTTTGCATTGGTATTGCCATGGTGGAGTTGGAATTCTTTTTATTGTAATTTTTCGATCAAAGTGACCAGATAGCAGATCTCAACATAAATAAGTCTCCTGGGCCATGAGGTATGTCAGTACTGGAATTCAATCGGTGCTCCTTGAAGCTAGATCGTCCATTAGCTAATCGACCAACGGCAATTTGGTCCGCAATTTGTACAACTATCATGTTAAATATTTTGGTTTTAGTTGAGCATGCTCTACGTGAGACTTGCTATCCTTTCTATCGAAAAGATAGTGTCGTTCCATATTTATAGACCAACAATTTCCTTAGCGACCACCAGTATGGCTTTCTTAAGGAACCTATCAGAAAGATGGTTAGTTTCATTCACTATTTTGAAGAAAGTAAAGTGGTGGATCTAGATATTTTCAAGATGCTGGATTGGATTTGACATGGTGCATTTTTTTTTTGAAACCAATGGCTTTTGGTGTCGTTAATAACTTCTCTCAATATATATAGAGCTTTCTCAGAGATCGCACTATAGGAGTTGTAGCAGATGGGATCTTATCAATTGAGTACAAGAATAATTCAGGGGCAACGCAAGGCTCCGTTCTTTCTCCCACTCTATTCCTTATTTTTCTAAATGACCTTCTACGTCTAACTTTGAAACAAATCTATTCCTTTGCAGATGACATCAATATTTGAACACATAAAACACAATTTTTAAGTCCATTTTATTTATTGAATTGTTCACGCGTGTTTAAAAAAAAATATTAATATTGTTACAGGGTGTATTCATTCAGTCATAAGCCAAGCTAGTCGAAGATTGTGGCAATGTGGAAAAAAAATTAATCAGGATCTTGTGATAATCTCTGAATGGGATTGATTCAATATAAGCAAAACTCAATGAAGTATTTTGGCACACAAATGGTTGGTGTAAATATAGAGTAATAAGATATGACATGATGTCCGCTGGTCTAATACTTGAAGGAAATGCTTCACTCCATCTGATCTTACTGTTTACACAACCTATATCAAAAATGGAATACAACTTCCATGTATTGGCAGTTGCTTCAATGTTTGCTTATCGTAGCATCGTCTGTGTTTCATTGTTCTATCGCTACTAGAATGGACTGTCTTCTGCTGATATTACAGAACTTGTTCCCGATACCCTCAGAATTTTACAAACTTGCGCTTATCTACAAGCACTCGCTTGTGGTCGATTGACATTCGTTATTTACCCGTGTTGTCCTGTCTGTATGAGGAATAAACTTCCTGTAAATGTTCTCAAACTTTCATTGTAGGAAAGCTCAAAAGGAATGAATACAAATACAATCTTCTCTCCCATATCATATTTTCCTAATTCCAAGACAATGTACTGACTGAGTAGAGGTCATATCCTAAGTGTACTGGTCCAGTCGGAATAACACAATTTCCAGCCAGTCAAAAAAGTTTGAAGACCAAGAATTGGAGGCATTACTTCATGAATATTGTTGTAAAACTCAAAAAAGAGCTTTCAAAAGCATTGGAAGCTACTCAAGCAGCAATTTCAAAACGATTGCGAGCAGCAGGATTCATACAAAAGCAGGGAAATTATATATCATACGAATTGAAGCCGAAAGACCTTGAAATACTATTTGAATGTCCGTTGTTATGTTTGAATGCTATAAAATACAATAATTTTGCATCGAATCATTAGTTGCAATAAAAATGGATCGCTGACGATATTTATTATGAGCTGTTGAAATCTGGCCAGACCATCACTTGGAACCTGTACCGAATGCAACTGAATCGTTTAAAGCGAGCATTGGCCAAAAAACGCCCAGAATAACGCTCGGCCACATGTTGCAATACCTGTTAAAAAGTATTTAGAATGAAGTGGTTGGGAAGTTTGCCTCACCCAGCTTATAGTCCAGACCTTGAACCATTTCGATCGATGCAGAAGGCTGTGATACGCTTCACTTTGGAACACAGTTTCCGAACTTGGTTCGATTCGTTCTTGGTCTCAAAAGATGATCAGTTCTTTTGGCTCGGAATCCATATGTTGCCAGAAAGATGGGAAAAGGTCATAGCTAACATGACCTATGCTTCTATTATGTTTAACTTTCTCTCTTATTATGTAAGATCTCACTATTTTCAATATGTTCTCCTCCTTTTCAAATAAGAAAGCCAAATTGAGAGGGATCGTAACTTTATATAGATTTAACAGTAATATTTTACTTTCTCATACTTTAGGCTAAATGTCAGCAGGATGAAAGTCGATTTCAATCCATAGTAGTTAATCAGCTGCGACATTTAGGAAAATAACTTTTCGATATAATCCAGAACAAGATACAGAAAAGGTCCAACTGTAATATTAACCAAAGTATGAGGATATCAGGGGTTTCATAAGGTTTTAATATGGACGCAAGCTTATTAACTGGAAGCAGTAAAGTAAATAGGATGAAGTATTTCTGTTTTATTAAAAACCTGGTCACCTTGCATTATTATTTAGAATGTAGTACAGTAGTAGCTGGTTGGTTGGTTAATTTGTACAATTCTACAGTTCTTTTTTTTTGTTGTCTGTTCTGTTGTGTTTTTCATTTTCATCTTCTGTTTAGTGAACATACCACATACACCCTGTTGGGTGAATGAATACTAGCAAGTGAATAAACATTTTTTGTTTTGCCTCCAGGCCCCTTCACGAATAACAATATAAATTGTTTAGCTTTAGTTTACAGTCATCGTCAACCAGGCGGGTAGACAAGACATATGATTGGATGAATAGTTTCTTATATCTTATTTTTTATTTTTGTTTTCTTTTTGTAGTAGAAATCCCAGAAACTTCTGCTGCCTGTTTAATATGGGAAATATGCTAGTCCCAACCAAATGTACACTTAAACAAAAAGCAGATGTCAAGCGAAAAAATAACTGAACTGAGGCTTCATGGAAAGATTTAAAGTTTAGTAAAGAAATCTAAAGAGGAAGAGGAAGAAAAAAAGAAATCAACAGCCAAAATATTATTATGAATTAGTTTTATGAAGAAACTATTTGAAAAGTATTAATATACATTCTCTACTTAGGTGGTTTGGGAAGACAAAAGAAAGATAAAGGCTTGCTTAAACATATGTAGACATGTTTGTATTAAAAAAACCTCTATGAAGGCTTTTATGTATTGTTATTCATATGTACATATGTATGCATGTTTGTATGTATTTATTTATTATATATTTCCAATTTTTAGAAAATTTATTTTAAAAATTATTTAATAAGAGCGCCCGCGTATTAGCACAGCGGGTGTTCAAAGCATCTTTTTGTGGTTATCAAAACAAGTGTTGTCTACTATTCATGGTTTAAGAAAAATAACAAATCGTTTTTAAATATCAGCTATATTAGTAAAGCTACGTTTCCGCATATACCGTAATCGGCACCGAAAACGAAATTCCATACATTTGCACCGAAAAAAAGTTCGTTTCAGAAGATTTTTTCGGAGCAAATGTATGGAATTTCGTTTTCGGTGCCGATTACGGTATATGCGGAAACGTAGCTTAAATCGTTTTATTTACAACAAATTTTGAATAATTTTGCTCAAAAATCATGTACTACAAAAAGGTCCCTCAAATATAAAGTATTAAAACTATCACTTGACTAGTTTTGTGTCTAGCTATGTTCGTCTGTCTGTCTGTCTGTTGAAAACACGATGGGGCCCAAATGAAAGTACTCTCCATTGATAAGGTTTGTTTGGTATTGAAAACGGGTAATATGGGTCCATGATTACACCTAGCCACCATACAAAAATCCCCACGGAATACTATAAATATGACAGATCAACTGATATGATGCGGTAATCCTGATAAAATGTTGCACAAATTAGTTCTAAGTACTCTAAAAATTACTGTAAAATATGACGAAAATCGGGCAAGGTCCCCCCCCTCACAAAATGACTTGAACATTCATAATTGTCTTATAATACTTAATATCGTGATGAAATTGAACTAGGGTTCCTAATTTCCCGGACTTTTTTCTTTCCCGGGAGGAAATTAAAAAATCGTTTCATTCCCGGGTATTCCCGGGAATTTTTTAACACTAAATTAAACCAAAAACCAGAAATTTTTTTCGAATAAATTGACTTATAATTTTACCAGGGTTTTAAAACAAGTATAAAATAACTGTATTTGGTTGGCCTTTATAAGGGTTTCTGAATTAATAGTGGCATTTCATCGGTATTGTCACAGTCGTAGTTTTAATCAGTATGAAATCAATAAATTCATTGTTTAATTAAAAAACTTAAGAATATCGACCATGTTAAATTTACAAAACATGCGTAGTTAGAGAAATTTTTCAAATCTGATTGTATATAAACAAATTTGAACCACTATTATTGTTATTATTTTATCTAAATATGAATAATGATCATTGAATATCCCTAAAAGATGTAATGATAATAATTCGTTTAAGAGCATAAACTTTAAATTTGATTCATTCTTAATAACTAAATTTTTCTGCTGTGGCTTGAGTTGAGTTAAAAAATTCGGTTATTTCAATAGTAATATTTCTTTGCTAACTGACTATCTGTTGTTAGAACCGAAAAAATCTATGGATATAATAGAATAATTCAATTAGCAACAAATTTGGCCATCGAAACGTATCTGAATATAGTAACTTTTAGAAGAAAATTTATGAAGAAATTCCCGAAAATTCCCGACAAAAATTAACCAAAAAATATTCACGGGAATTCCCGATAAATTTTTCCCGCGTATGAACCCTAAATTGGACATAAACAACTTTTATATGAACCTAAAACTTTCGATCAACTTTTCGGTGAGTATCAGTCCATAACACTCTTACTTGTTATATTATGAAATAATTCTTGTGTCTATAATATCAAGCCCAAAACCGAATATTTTGAAACATTTGTACAATATAAATTTATTCAAAGTATTGGCCATTATTAGCTAAGACCTTTTCCAATTTTTTCTGGCAACATATGAATTCCGAGCCAAAAGAACTGCTCATATTTTGAGGCAAAGCGAAGTGTATCCCAGAGAGAAAGTTCTGATTCGATCAAAAAAAATAGTAGACGGACGAGGCACTGCCTGGACTATAAAGCGGGTGAGGCAAAACTTCCAATCCACTTCACTCTAAATACTTGTTAACAGGTATTGCAACATGTGATCGAGCGTTGTCATGATGGATTATTACGGTTTCATGTCTGGCATTTTTCGGGCAATGCTCGCTTCAAACGAATCAGTTGCATTCGGTACAGGTTCTCTGTGATGATCTGGCCAGATTTCAGCAGCTCATAATAGATAGGACCCTTTTGCTCCCACCAAATACAGATCATTACCTTAGTGCCATGGATATTTAGCTTTGGTGTCGGCTGGTTGGTCGGGCTTCACGTACGATCTCTTACACTACGGGTTATCGTAATGAATCCATTTTTCATGGCAAGTAATGATTCGCGGCAAAAATTATTTTCTTTTATAGCGTTCAAGCATCACTTCGGAATTACAAAATCATCTTTCAAGGTCTCTCGGCTTCAATGCGTATTGTACCCAATTTCCTTGCCTTTGGATGAATCCTGCTGCTCGCAAACATTTTGAAATTGTTGCTTGAGTAGCTCCCAATGATTTTGCAAGCTCTTGTTGAGTTTGACAACAATATTCATGGAGTAATGTCAGCAATTCTTGGTCTTCAAACTTGTTTGGCTGACCTTGGCGAACAAACCATCTCTTGCTTTGATGAGCAATCGGCACCTTTTGTAAATTAATGAAGTAAAGCAAAAAATGTTCAATAACTAAGTGAAAATAAATAAGCGAAATTCGTAACCTCATGATTGCCCTATATTAGGGTCGTGCAGAAGTCTGGGCCTAGTGAAGTGAAGATCATTTAGATCGCGGCTGCATGTAGCCTCTGTAATAATAATACCATTTTCTAAAATCGTTAATTTTGTAACAAGAAAAATCGCCAAATTAGTAACAGTGATTAAAGAATGTTTTAAGATTTTCTGAAAGCCCCTTTGGCTAGTTGAATGAATGAATCTTTTAACTAGATTTAGCTTGCAAGTTGATTGTTGTCGTTGTTGTTGCTGTTATTGTCGTTTATTTTTTTAATATTCTGCTTTATTGTTTTAAAATCTCAGTATCTCATCAGTTCAAAACAAAAAAAAACTACAGAATGAAAGAAAAAAAATCTACATTTGAATACCTTTACATAGAGTCATTGTGTGCTGGCTTTTGTTTGCTCAAGATTCTACCACTTCAATGTTTTGTCATTTAAAATATGTATATCTACCGAAAAAATATCATATAATGGCTTTTGCATAATTTATGGTTTAATTTATTAAACTAAAAATAACAAAACAAAAAAAAAAAAAGTTTTTTTTTTTTTTTAATAACTCACAACACAAAACACTGGGTTTTTAGACGTAATTCATATAATATCAATACTAATAATCGTAAGATTATATAGACACAGATACCGAGTACACAAACATACAGCAGCCACATCATCTTCATCAGAAATGGAATCAACAACACAACCACTACCGACAGACAGACGGACGAACGGACGGACAGACAGATATCATTATAATCAACAGCAGCCACATCTTTTATTTAAATTTATTTTTTGTTAATATATTTTTGATTTTTTTATTTTTTTCACTCTTGACTTTATTATTTAATATTAGCCGCAGTAGAAGCATGATGATGATCATCGTGATCATCATCACTTTGGCATTAAGACCCCCTACTATTGTGCGGAACTCAACGATTTAAATGCAAATAAATGTAATAAACATTTTTATTCAATGAATGAACAACAATATTTTATCAGACCAGACCAGACAAAAAAAGCTACAAGCTTGGTTTTGTTCAAACCAAACACCACCACCAACCACACAATATTCATTCGTCTCAACAACGAAAAATCCGTTGGATTTGGTTTTTCTTAACTTGTTTTTATTGTACATAAAAGTATTAAATTTCATTAATTGCTATAAAATTCAAAAATCTACAACAACAAATTATAATAAATTTACACACACAAAAAAAAAGAACAGAAATAAAAGAAAAATTTGTTTTTTTGTTCAATTTGAAACTTATACGACTCTAAAACAGCATTCGGAAACTCATTTCGAAACCCATTCAACTTGTTTTAGTTTTATGCGGGTGAAAAAGTAGGAAGAGGAAGGGTTTCAGTAGTATTTTAGACACCCCCGCAAAATGTCAAAACAAACATACACATGGAAGTGTGAACGTCTTATACCATAGAGAAATATTCATAGAGTGGAAACTAGATAAAAACTCAAACAAAAAAAAATTACCCTAAATAATCACACATACGAGTGTTGTTTTTGTTTCTAATACATTTGCAGCACTTATGTTTTTGACAACTGAGTTAGGTTTTTGTCAGTAGAGTTTCCGATCTATGTGTATTTATCTATGCCTCATACATATTACAAAATTACATTCATACTTTTTTATCACAGACTTGGGTCATTCAAAAAGTCACCCAATTATATTTATACTGACTGTTAGGTGCTTGGAAAAATTTACTTTAACTTTCGACTATTACATAATTATCTGAAGCCTTTTCTTTCCACATACATATATTTATTACGCTAATAAAAGCCAAGAAGAAATTTGTTCAGCAACACTCATAATTTTGGCATAGATGCAAAAAAAACTAAATTTTTGGTAATCATTTTTTCATTACGCCATTATTTTATGTTGCACAGTGGGGTTATTAAAAAAAGTGGAATAAAACAGTTATTTTGGATAAGTATAGTTCAAAATTTTGACTTTAAGTTTTGAATTTGGAAAGATTCTTATTCTTCTTGTATATTATTCGAGTTTAATTTTGATCGAATAAAAGTTAACCATTTTGTTTATCATTCTAGTGATCGATTAATTTTATATATTTCCTCGATTATTCAAACGAATAATGAGTAACATATATTATTCGAATAATTTAATAAAATGTATTTAAAACCAAAACATATCTAATAACACTATCCAACAACTTGAGACTTTTTGATTGAAACAGAATAGCGACCCTATAATTCTAAAAGGTCGTATTGAGTAGATCATTTTTGTAGAATAAACTTATAGTCCAGCTGGTCTGAGTTTTTTTTCCAATGGGTCAAAGTTTTTTTTTTTTTTGATCGAAAGAAGCATTATACTAACTGAACAAAATGGTGTAAGTTAATGTCTTAGAGAATTCTTATTGTCAGATTTATATTGTGAAATTTTATGGGGATAATTTTTGTTGAATATCTTAACTCTCTAACTCCTCTCTTTAGTTGTCAATTTGACCCTTTTTTTCGAGAAATTCAAAAAGGACATTTAAGAATTAAAGTATTTGTTTGGCCATTAAATAGAAGCAACATAAATGAATTTAATTGAATTTTAATAACAATATAATTAAGAAAAAAAAAATGAATTTATAACCCTCTAATTATATAGTTTTTCTAAAAAATAGTAGTTTTTTGCACCCTTGACCTTTTATAAGGCTTGGGTAATTTTATTTAAACTGTTATACACCCAAAAAAAATTGTTTTCATTTTGAAATAAATAAACTTCACTTGTTCATCAAAGACAAAGTAAACACACCAATTTTATATTTTTTCTCATTGGTTTTTTTAAAAGGTTTTTATTCCAAAATAATCAGTCCAATATTCGTAAAAACTCTTACGATACAGTATTCTACGAACATTTTTGCCGGGAAATTTTAGTGGGGGCCACCAAAGATAACAACAAATTATTGTTGATTGAAAATTTTTAGAATTTTGATGTCAAAGTATTTTTTAATTCGTAAAAGGAACATAGATTATTATTTCTTTCATTAGATAATCATTTCATTTAAATTACAGATATTACATACCATTTAACAAATGTTCGAAAGAATTAATTCTTAAATAAATTTTCAAAATCAAATTAAATATATTCTCTTAACAATTCCTTTAAATCATTCATCATGGATTAAAAACGGGTAAAAATGGTAAAAAAATTACGAAAAAAGAGTAAAAAGCGCAAAGAGAAAAAAGTATAATTTTAACAAAAAAAATTTGAAAATGTATTTTTTCGCTTTGAATTAACTCATTAAAAACGGGTAAAAAGGGTAATAAAATTGGCACTCAAAAAAAGGATAAAAAGCAAAAAACTTTAAATATAAAAAGCAGGTTTAAATTTTTAATTAAATTGTTTATTTTATTATTAAACAAAGTAAACAAAATCTTAAAATAAAATAATTATTCATTAAAAATCAAAATTAGGATAACTTTTTATAGAAAAACAATTTCATTTTCAAATACATCTTTTTAATAATCATCATCAAAACGATTTTAATGAAATACTCAGGGCGCAAATTGTCCCACTCGTAATCGAAATAATTCGATATCAAATAAGAGAATACCAAAAATTAAAAAACGAACTGCGGTAATTAGCCCTCAGATATTTTATAAGTTTGATTTGTTACAAAATCACATGGTTTTAACAAAAAGCACCAAAAGCGCCACAAAATATGGAAAAAGCGTAAAAAAATACCCTTTTTTAAAAAAGGGTATTCGGAAAAAATAAAAGGGTAACGAGACCAAAAAAGCGTCATAAAATACCCGAAAAGCGTCAAAATGGCTACACAGGACAGCGTAATTATTTGTTTTTAATAACTTATATGTCATTTTGAAGGGTACATATCTGTCATTTATTCTCAATTAGTTGTTGAACATTATAGTGTAAAAAACAAAGTTTTTTTTTGCTTACAAAATTTCGAATTTTGTACCAACAAAGCGTCATATGCGGGAAGTTTTGTTTTACTTCTATAATTAGCAAAAAAAAGTACCGCTAAAGCACACCGATTGCTCACCAAAGCTTATGATGAATGTGTTCCATCGGTTTCAACGTGCGAGATATGGTTTATGCGGTTCAGAATTGCTGATTTTTACATGGAAGACATAGATCGCCCAGGCCAGCCAAAAAAGTTTGAAGACCAAGAATTTGAGGCCTTACTTCATGAAGATTGTTGTAAAACTCCACAAGAGCTTGAAAAATCATTGGGAGCTACTAAAGCAGGATTCATACAAAAGCCGCAAAACCATACGAATTGAAGTCCGAAACGATGCTTGAATGTTAAACAGTATTAAGAATGAAGTGGTTCGGAAGTTTTGCCTCACCCACCTTATAGTCCAGACCGTGCTCCGTCAGAAAACTATTTGTTCCGATCGATGCAGAACGCTCTCTCTGGGATACGCTTCTATTTGGAACAGAGTATCCGATATTGGCTTGAAAAGTTCATAAATTTCAATAAATTTATGTATATTGTACAAATGTACAAATGTTTCAAAATAAAAGAAAATTTCAAAAAAATATCCAGCTAAAATTTTTATTCTTTATTTGGGCAAAAAATTTTTATGAATTTTTTAATTCTTAAAAATTTTATAAACTTTTTAAAGAAGACACAATTTCCTAAATATTGACTTATCGATCGTTTAATCAATCTGTGATCACTCATACTTCAGATCAATTAATGATTATTTGTATGAAAAATTCAAAATATTAAAATTTTGAATTTCTGTGATAATTCACATTTCTGATCAATTCAGAATAGATTACCACTCGGTTATAAATCAATCAGACAGCAATTATGTATGTAGTTTATGAATAGTCTAAAAGGTTTCTTTATACATCTTATCATAATTTAAGTATTATGATTTCAGATGTGTTATTTAAAATTTAAATAAAAAAAAATTTGTTTAGTTTCTAAAATAAAACATTGTCCCCCCACATCGAATCAAAAGCAGCAGCTCATCCAAATATAAAACATAAATTTGACAGGCCGGCAGACAGACAGACAGACAAAACAGAAACTTAAAGCAGAAGGCATAAATGGCCATAATTTATGTTACCAGCTCCAGAAAGCCATAATTTACGAACCAATTTTGTTTTGTTTGCTGTTGTTGCTTTTATGGTTTTAGATAACTTTTTCTGTTATTATTGTTGTTAAAAACGTAAACTTGTTTTTGTAGAGAGCAAAATCAACAAAATTTGTTGCTGATCAAATCACACACGCACTTACAAATTTGGTCACCAGCATCATCATTATCATCATCGACAGACAGCAACATCATTGATGAAATTAAATCATTGTTTATAATTAAATAAAACGAAACAGAAAGATCAGTAACAACAAATGTAGCTGCGATTAAAATACAATGTGTGATCAAGCTCATATTTTTAATTAATTTTAATGGCAGCATTCATAATTTTTGTGTATATTTGTTGTTGGTATGTAGATATTTATGAAAATGAAAAACGTCTTCTTTAAATCCAACTCGTAAATTTAATTTTAGTTTTTAACTTTTTGGCGTTTTTTTATTTTTTAGTTTAAATTAGTAGTCGTCGTTGTGATCACACTACATCGTAATTTGTGTTTTTTTTAAATAAATTTTGTTGGTCATTTGAATTTGGAGTTTATTTTTTGGTGTTTCTTAACAAATGCATATTTAATGAAATGACTAATTGGGAAGTTTTGTTTTTATGGCTACTTTTAATGGGATTTGCATTAATTTATTATTATTTTTTGTTTTTCTGGCTGCTATAAAATTTGAAATATTTATTAGTTATTTAGCGTCTTAATGGATATTCAAATTTTTTAAAGTCTTTAAATCGTTAAAGGCGAATTAAACTGAACCCAGTCAGTCACTCACTCAGTGTGTGGTTGTTGAATTTTGTGTAGCAGTAGATACAAGTAGGAGGATTATAACTGTGAAATTGATTTGTTTGATATTTATTAGATGTAGTTTTATTTTATTTTAAATTTTTTACTTTTTTTGTCTTTAAATAAATAATATAAATCAATAATCGATTAAAATGTTTATACGGCTTATGGGGGGATAGGGGGAATTACAATTTAATTTAGAAAATGTGTAGGATTTATAAATTGTAAAACATTTTATTTTCGAATAAAAAATTTTAATAAATTCACTAAGAAATATTTTGTACATCTCTATATATTTCAAAAATGAGTATTAATAAAGACAAGCGTTAAAAATTTGGACATTTATTTGTTTCTGTTAGAATCAGTTTTAACAAATTAACTTTAATGGATTCAGTTATGTTTATAAGCAGCGCTGAGACTTTCAGGCAGTAATAAAGACAACAAAACTATTCACTTGCCTAATAAAATGAACAATGAGCTGTAAAAATATGGATTTAAAATGAAATATGCATTAAAAACAAGAATATATGCAATTTTAAATAAAGACATATGCTCATATATGCATTTCAAAATCCGTGTTTTTTTTGTTACAAAATATGAAAAATTATAAATTTACAAAATTCATTATGAATTAGATTGTAGTCTCTAACGTATTTATATAATATTTTCAGTCCTGTTTATTAACCAATGGCGCATTAAAAACTGCTCTGCAGATTGCCAGTTGAATAAAAAGCCCAGGATTCAAAATTCTTAATTGGCAAGTACATTTAAATCGTTTATTTCAAAAACCAGTCAAGTAACAAAAAATCTAAAATTGAGTTATTAAATAAATGCATTGTTTAAGGCATAAAAAATTAAATGCTGCCCCTATATTATGGTGAAGCAAAGCCGAGAAATCCTTGTTTAGTGCAGAAAGAAGTAAAATGACAGCGCTTGACTGGTTTCTGCCTATGTAAAACTAGGCCAGGCGCGGTCAACCATGTGGGGGTTACTCCTCAAAATTTGTTCTACATTTTTCTTCTTTTTATATGAAAACTTTTCGGTTTTTTCAATAAGAATAATTGAATCGTTTATTTCAAAAACCGGTCAAGTAACAAAAAAATATAAAATTGAGTTATTGAGCGATATCTGTTTTGTAAAGGTAAATGCATCGTTTAATGCAAACAAATTAAATACTGCCCCCTATCATGGCGAAGCAAAGCCGAGAAATCCGTGTTCAGTGTAGAAAGAAGTAAATTTACTTTTTCTGCAAAGTTTTATGTTTATCAAACAGTCACACAAATGGATAACTCATAGGAGAAAATATCAATTTTGTGAAAGTAATTTTAGGTTGCTAGGAAGTTTTCTTCGATTTACTCCAAATCATTTGTTGCTTAACTGCTTTTTGAAATAAATGATGTTCTGCTCCTAAATTTTGTATTTAAAATACATGCATAGCCCTGCAAACACTTCGGTATGGTCTCCAATTGACAACGATATGAAATCAAATCCTTTTAAAAACATTTAAGGTTTGACAATGTTATGAGAAGAGATTGTTCATAAAAAATACCGTTTTTTTCTTAATTTTTTAATATTTAAGGTAAGATTTTATAAAATCTTCATAATTGAAATGATTAACTTTATGTTTGCTGAGTGTGCGTAATGTGTATTTAGGCCAGACGTGGAAAATATATATTTTGAAATTGAACTTAATTCTAGCCAAAAGATAATGATTAAATACGTGTTGAATTCTGTACAAGCAAAAAAATATTTGGACGATTTGTCTATTTTTTTCCGCATCTTAAAAATTTACCGAACATACTTCGGATATATGTATCAATAAACCTCGTTTTGAAACAAAGAATCTGATTAAAATATAGAAATATTAGAAGAAATTCAGAATGAAATAAAGAAAAATATTGATAGCTTAGTGCGGATCCAGGGAGTGAAAAAATGAAATTACCAAAAAGATTTAATACAGAAAAAGAAAAATGTAAAATTAATTTTAATTTATTTCCCCCAAATGGCTGATCTGGATTCGATCCTGGCTTATTGAGCAGTTTTTAATTTTTTTTTAATTCAAAAAACCTACTTCAATATGGTTCAATCTAAAAACTACTAAAAAAAAGTAAAATACTACTGAATTTTCCAGCCCTGCTTTATATCGTCTTGTGTGCGTGAACAGTAGCCATGTTGTTGTTGTTGTTTTGTTGTAGTACAAAAATAAAACAAACAAAATTAAATGCACTTTGCACATACACTAACCGGCTACCGGTTTTACGCGTTTCCATTGGCTGGCACACAGTTTACACACACACACATACAACTGAATTTGTGCTCCCCTTTAAATCCAAAACAAACAATAAATAAAAATGTAAAATGAAAGATGTCAAGTAGGAAAAGCTTTATTTTCTTATTGTAGCCACTACCAACAAGATGGGTGGTATATTTAGTATGTTAGTTTGTTTGTAACACAACGAAATATTAGTTTTAGAAATTAGATTTTTTGCTTTAATTTTCACATAGGTACATAAAAAAATTAATTTCTTAACAATAAAAGCAAGAAATTAGCTTTCACTAAAAATAAACTAAAAAACAAAAGTTGCACTGAATTTCCTTCCGCAGTTATGACAAAAAAAGTTTAAGGACAGTATCAAAACTCCATTTTCAAAATGTTTAAAAATTTTGTTACACTAATTTCAAAATTTTTTGATCATCACATTGGGATTTATTAGAATTTAATAGGAAATAAAAATGTGAAAAAAGTATACATAGTTTTTCCGTGCCTGTGATTTAATTTTTGAGATTTTCGAGAATTAGGCCCTAATTTTGTAAATCTCATCACCAAAGTTATAGGTATTTATGTGGAAAACAAAAATTTCAGTCTTCTTTAAATCTTTTCGATGATAAAAGTTTTATAATCGCCTTATACATGACTACCTTGTAGTCCAAGTCTAGGGCTAACCGAGGACCAAGGAGCCAGTGTATTTGAATAGATTTGATTTGAATTGTTAATCTGTATTGAAGGGCAACTGCATTAACTTTTATTTTCCATTTGTGAAGCCATTTTTCCAAATCATTAATGTGATACTGAAGCTGCTCAGACGCTATATAGGGATCTGGCTGAAAGTAAGCAATCCATTCAAAGTTTCTGAACTTAGATCCAGAAATAGTTTTTAGTAGAAGGTTTATAGAAAAGAATAATGTTCAACAACTTTATTATTTTCCGCAGCAAAATTGGATAGAGCTTTAGATAAATAATGTTTGCAGTTTTGGTATCCACAACCATGATGATGACACTTTAAAAGTAGAAACTTTAACCATTTATTTCTATGATATGGACATTATATTTTCCAAAAAGGTAAAATATGTTCTGAAATTCAATTCAGAATCGGCTTTCGCTATTTTGTAAATGATTAAAAATGTAAAATTCATGTTCAGCATTAATTTTTTAAATGCTCAGCGATAAAAATGGTGTAGCTAATAGAGTAAGTTCGGGTAATGTGGTACAGGCGGGTAATGTGGTATAGCTGCTTTTCTCTAAAACTAAGAGCATAGGAGTAGCGGTACCAAGCTTAAGAGTTTTATGATCTCAGAAAATTCACATTGGGTGAGTGTACTTCATTTTTGCAGGTCATGTTAATAGTCAGTTGTAAAAAATCAGCATTATCTTATGATAGACTTTTTTTGTGGTCTGTTAAAAATTAATTTTTTTCTACAATCACGTGTTTTAAACATTATTAATTTAATTTTAAAGTCAAATGGGAATATTTTGCTATTGAAGAACATATGTAACAATATAGTATATTTAGTGTATATGTTTAATTTATAATAAACCACGTGGTCGGCTAATGTGGTATAGCTGAAGAATTTCAAGCAAATAATATGCCAAAGAAATGTGAAGTATGAAAATGGGCAGCGGAAGATTTTAAAAACGCTATCTGAGCTATTAGAAACAACAAATGAAAATTTGTTTCGCATCAGTCATTCAATGTCTCCTACGAAGCGAAGAATGTATTGAGGAGCTTCTGGTAAGCTTGGTCAGCCGCCAACTTTAACCGCATCCATTAAAGATGATTTAAATACAACGCAACTCATTTACAAATTAAAATACTATGTATCGGTTATGCGGTTTGGTATACAATATTAAAAGAACATGGTGTACCACATTACCCGCCAATTTTTTCAACTGCTTGTTTATGGGTGTTTTCTCTTTTTCCCAAATTTCTCTGAAACTTGAACTTAAAAGATTTTTTACTTTCATGGATGTAAACCTAACACTTGTAGTAAAACACCAGCTGGAAACTGTTCCAATCGAATTAAGATTCTAAAAATTATAGTCAAATAAAAAATAGGTATACCACATTACCCGAACTTACTCTATGTATCTAAAATTTTATTGAATTATTTTAAGCTTTACTGCCTCCGGATCGCGATTGAATTTTTAGAAAGGGTAAATTTGTTACCCTTAAGTACTGGATTTGAATTAAAGAAAAATTTTATCATTTAATAAATTTTTGAAGCTATTTTGTTATGAATTTGAAGAAGAAATTTAAAGAAATTAGAATGATTCAATAAGAAATAAATTCTATAAATAATGAATTCACTTTTTAAATTTTCATACGAAAAACCCCAAATAAATAATAATAATAAACGGTCTATTATTGCAGAAATATAAGCAAAAAACTGTAAAAAACCTTTCACTGTTTTTGGTGAAAAAATAGAGTTCTAACTTGTTTTCTATGTATTTTCGTCAGTTTTTAATTCCCGGGATTCCCGACTAAAAATCCCGGGAATGGGGTAGTGAAAAAATGGAAAAATTTGTACCGGGAAATTTGTACCGATAATTCTCGGGATAAAAACCCTATATACAACATATAAAAATAAAGTTTGCTGAAAAATATCAATCAACAAAGAAATAAAATATTTCTTGAAATACCGAATGACTTCAATAATATTTTAAATTTGAAAAGTGTTAATACTCAGTATTGTGGTCTTTAAATACCTTTTTGATTTCTATTTTTACAAATAAAATACAGTTACCTAGAATAAACTTGCTTATGATGCTCTATTGTCAATTTTAATAAAATTTTTGAAAAATTCAACTGAAACCGGGGGCAGAAAACTATTTCCGATTGCAGCCAAACTTGGTGGCATGAAAATATTTATAATTTGGCACATTTTTGTCACCGTGGAAGACCCTTCAAGACATTCTTCTGAAGATAGTCAAAACATAAAAACTAAACACAAAACAACAAAAAAAAATTTATTCTGTTTTCACACTTCATTAAGCCCATTTTTTAATAACTTAACAAATGTGATTTATTTATATAATAAATCCTTGAAAAATTCCAAACGTTTTTCTTAACATTTCTTATGAATGAAAATAATAAAATCATTCATTATTAAATAAAATAAATATTTTTATCACAACATAAGACATAGGTACATAGCAAAATAAAGAAATATTTAGATGTTTCGAGTAATAGGTATTTATTTTTATAGGTATTCTTCTCAATATCACAGACAACATCTTGAATATGTAAAATAAGATTTTGTGTGTTTTTTTTAAATAAAATTGGAGTTCTATCAATTAACGGAAATCTGTTGAATTGAATACTGGTTTGTTTAACCGCCATTGGTTGATTGGCATAAGAAACGCCTTAGAGTCTACTACACCAAGAAAAGCTTTTAAACGATGAGTGTGAATGTGTTTGTAAAACCGAATAAAATATGTGTACATGTGAGTTTGATATTATTTTGTGAATTAATAGGACCATTTTTTGTATGTGAGTATTATAAAAATGTTGTTAGTAGTGGTGGTGTTTAGTTTTTCGTCGTGGTATTGATCTCCTTTGCAGCACACACAGTAGCTGAGCTTATCGAGCAACTTAAAATCAGTAGCCAGGAAAGAGAAGGCAAAAAAGCTGTTCAAACAAGTTGTAGGCAACTGTTCTAAGTTGTTTTTTCTTTTTCTGTACACAATTTTTTTGGGGGGCTCACACAAACAAAATGAAGTTGGAGTTGTTTTAACAAAAGACAACAACAATTGCTACTCGTCTATAGTTTAAAAAGAAGAGAAGAAAAGGAAGAGGAAACAAAAAACCCCAAAGAGACTAATTAATATGTACATGTTGAGTTGGGTTACACATATACGACTTGTGGCTCTTCTTCTGCAGCTACTACCACATACTTCTTCCACCAGTAGCCTTTTATTTGGACATAATTACCAATACTCCTCTGAGCGAAAATGTGGCGTAGGTAGACGCCCCCTTTTTGCTTTAAAATTTTGATGTTTTTTTTTACCTTAAACCTCAAAAGTTAAAGAGACAAACTCTTTTTTATATAGAAATACAGAGGAATACAGGGGAATTGAAGGCTTAAACACTCAATAAATTTTTGAATGGTAGCCCTTTATGCTCTGCGTATGAGTCACTTTATTCCGTTTAAACTCTCTTTTAATGAAAATGTACACTCTTTTTTTTTGGGTTTTAATGAATGAAGGCTGAGCTCAAAACTCAAAAAAGATCGTTAAAGGCTTTTTGTGGCATAAGCAAGAAAGAGATGGAAACATGATGGTAATTGTTAGAGCCGTAAATTCTTCCTACCTTGGGTGTTTGCCAAGGAAAGGTGAATGAGTATGAGAATGTATGAATGAAAGTGTAAAAGAGTGAGTGTGTATTAAACAACAGTGAGGTGAATATTGAACCGGCAAAGGTGGTGGTGGTGGTGATGATGATGATACATATTTTGTCTTCATTTTTATTTTGAGTATAACAACAACCACGTTTTAACGCCACACACACGCTCATAACTACTCTTCAGCAAATAAAAAAAAAACAACAACAAAACCCACATTCCCAGTTTAAAACAAAGAATAGCGCCCTAAACAACAAAACATCCAGCCATCTATCCATCCATCCAATTCAACCAGCCAACCAACCAACCAAAGATTAGAGCAGTAGTTGAAAAGAGCAGTGCAGAAGACTCAAACATTACGGACGGACGGACTGTGAGGCACACAATCTCACAGATACAACAATAGCACCACCACTTACACAAGGCAATAAGACACCAAAATTGAAACTCAAACCTAAGTGCTGGTGGAAGAAGAAGCAGGAGAAGCAAGAAACAGAAAAAGTTAAAGTAGTGATCGGTGATCAAGACAAAAAAGACAAGACACAAGTAAGTCGTTGTGTGAACGTGTAGCACGGCAAAACAGAGAAACATTTAACAAATATAATAATAATAATACAAACATACAAAACCAACCAACCCATCCATTTATTCATTCATTCATCCATCCATACATTCGAACAGCCAGAAGACAGACCGTTTTCTTTTCACTGTGATCTTTGTTCGTTTAAACGACCGACGAGTTTCGTACGATCGCTAACTGAACCTAAACATAACACTCTGCTACTCTACCTCCAACCATATAACAACAGCACAAGCAGAAGCCACTCGCGAGCTCAACACAGGCAGCCGTTAAGCTGAAATTTCGATCGTAACTTTGCAGTTGACTGTCGCGCACGGAAGCGTTCGGAAGTGGAATATATTTTATTAATAATATTAACGTCTCCACCAACAAAACCAACCAACCAGCAAACAAATCAAAAACTAAACCACAAAAAAATATACCTATATATGAAAAAAAAAAACTACTACAGCAACACCAGCACCAACAGCAAGCAGCAGCAGTATTATTACTTGTCTTTGCTTGTCTTAACTTGACTCGACGCGACTTGACTTGCTTACTACCAAAAGAAGCTTGGCTTATTTAGTTTGTTAGCAATCACGCACCAACAAGTAGTAACACGCGTAGTTATTATTACAAAAGTAAAATTCCCCAAAAAAAATAATAATAATAAATTAAATATTAAATTAAAAAAAAAGAACTTGAAGAAAAAAAATTATAAATAATTTTTAAAATTATAAAAAGAAATACAATTGCTTTATAATAAATATAAAGAAACCAAACAAAATTTAACAATTAAACGCGAGTTTTCATAAAATCATTACAACAATTCCTAAGCAGAGCTGCAATTAAATGTTTAAAACATTTTAATTATTTAAACACATCTTATAAAAAAAATAAGGTAAGTTCATTTTTTATAAAGTTTATATAAGTAGGTATAAAGAATCTTGAGAATTTCTTACAAAAAAAAAGTTTAATCTTGGGGAATTCCTTGGTAACTTGAATACTACTGGTCAAAGTTTCAACACAATCCTGCTGGTGTTCGTGTTTTAGTTTAACTTCGGCTACTGGAGTTAAGCACCTCCTACTTCTGGGTTTTTTTCTTTCTTTCTTGCTGCTGTTTTACTAACAAAGTAAAGTTCATTTTTTTTCTAAAGAGAAAATAAACAGCAGCTAACTCTATTACTAAGTAATGTAAGATCTTAAAAAATACTGTGATTTCGATTGATATCAATATCGTTTCTAAAAAATGGCTATTTCACCATAAATTCAAATAGAAAAGTTGTAATAAATTAAGATCATTAAACGAAAGAACATGAATATTGAATTTTCATTTTCAATGGTTCCTAGAACCTTTTGGAGGTTATTTATAAAAAATTTAACTAATTCACAGCATTCAAAAATATGTTACGAATATTTGGAAAAGCTTTACATAGATCTTTTTTTAAAAGGAAATGAAAGCCCCCATAAAGAACAGTGAGTGAGTGGTGATTCTTTTCTTACTAAATAGTACTTGCACTTGCATGTAGTACATAGTTTATGCTCTTGCGTCAACAGTAGCCATGTTTTCATTTAGTTCATACAAGTTGGCGCCTCAACACTCTCCTCATATACACTCGTACCGTACAAACCAACCAACCAACCATTCATTTAGTCATTCATTCATTCATCCATGCTTGGCTACTGTACATTATTTTCTTTCTTTTCGATGCCGTGTTTCATTCTTTCAATACTTTTTTCTCTCTCTGTATTGCACGAAATGTTGTACTCGTTTTGTGGTATGAGATGGGGAAGTGTGTTGCGTTGCGTTGTGTATTGTATGGGATCTTATGTACGTATTAAAGTGGTTATGGCCATATGGGCTACCGGTCTTACGCTTTTTGATTGGCTCTGTTGGTTTTTTGAGTGTCTGAACAAACACGTAAAATTAAAATTAATTATTGTTTACACTGAGCATAATAAATATGAAGAAAGACGATGATAGTGCGTTACTTTTAAGCTTTAAAAAAGCATTACACTTTATTTGGGAGGGGAAAACTTTTTTGAAACTTCTAGTTTTTAGTTTAGGAATTAGTTGATTTATATTGTGAACTAAATAACTTAAGTATTAGAATAACATGGAACATGTTTCTAATTTTCTTTTTTCTTATTAAAGAAGCAGAAAGTAGATGGGATTGAAATTGAAATTGGACCATTTTTGGGTAAAAAGTACCTTAATGTTTGAGTTAATGGGTTAATTAGTTTAAAGCTAAAAAATATTATTAACGACTTGTGCGTTTTGGAAAACATTCTTGATTTTGTGTGAATTTTGTTTAAATTTTATTTAAATTCCATATTAAATATCGTTGAAACTAAAATAACTCTGTTGATTAAAGACCAAACAGATCTTTAAATGTTATCTTTGTGATGTCTAGAAAAGAAAAACTTCAATTTAACTGAAAAAATCTCAAATGCGTTAAATCAATAATTTTCAACTTTAAATTAATATTGTTTCGTATTTAAATAAAAAATTTCAACATTACTAGACTTTCGATCATTTTTTTTATTTATTCAATATGATTTTTTATTGATTTTAAGTTGATTTTTCTCTGGGTGTTATTTTCGTTTGTTGCCAAATAAAAGATTCGAATACACATAACTATTTTTGGTTCTTGCAACAAAAACTCGCTTGATAACTATTAATTACTTCTACAACTAACACATTTTTATGAGTCTGTCTAAAAATATTTCATTCAATTCTGGCAAATTTGATATTTAAGTTTGTATAATTTGATTAACAACAATTTTGATAAGAAACTGTTTCTGTGAGCAAATTTTTTCATTATAAAAACTTTTGTACCTCCAAAATATTAATGAATTGAAATGAAATTTGTGTTTTTAAAACCTTCTTTATATATTTCCAATTCTATATTAAAATTGATTTAAATTTTTGTGCTATTAAACAATTTTAATACGATTTAATAAAAGTGTTTAGAACGCCAACATTTTATTAAAATTTCTTTAAAAGAAACAAAAGATTTCATTATTTTGAAAAATAAAATACATATTTCAATAAATAAAACAATTTACTTAAATTGCACTTCAACTATTATGTATATTAGCGGAGTTGAATACAAAATCATTCAAATTCGGTTGTTACAGCGAAATTTGTTTATTTTATGTAAATTTTTGTAAAATTCAAAATCTATGGCATTTTAGTAGCAAAATGTTTTTATGATATTAGACTTGGGGTAAAAGGCATTAAAATTTTAATACTTCAAAGTGACTTTTTATCTTTATATGGAAAACTTGGAATTTTAGTAAAAAAATCATAATTTTCAGCGAAAATTTCAATCCACTTTCAATCCCTCTAGTAATATACATAAAAGCCATTTCTTTAGAAGTTTGGCAAAAACCAAATATTTTTGTTAATAAAAATTTACTGTAAATTTTGGACAAAATTTTGAAATTTAATTTTGAAATATTGATTTTGAGATTTTTTAATTTTCTCAAGTATTTTTTCTTTGCCAACGTCAACATTTTTGTTGCAATATTTTTGTGTTTTTTTTTTAAATTTCAGTGAAGTTTGAAATTTCGAATTTTTTTATTTTCAAAAAAAAAAATTAGATTTTATTTTGATTTTATAAAGTTTACTAAGATTTTTCGTAAATTTTAATTAATTTTGTTAAGTCGAAAATTCGAACTTACTTTCCAGCATTTATTTCGTTTAACTGTGCTTTTAAAGCAATCCAAGCAATTCTATAAAATTCTGAAACGAATACAATAGATTTTTTTTAAAAGAGTTGCTTGTAACTAAAATAAAATTATTTATTTATTTTAAATAAGCTAATTTAATTAATTTTAAACAAAACTATTGTTATGAGTTTAAAAAACAGCAAATATTTCATTCAAACAAGGGCCGAATTACCGCATTCAATATCGAGTAAATTCGATCGTAATTTTCTTATTTGAAATTACGGCATTCGATAGAGCATGAAATTTAGTACATTTTGTTATAATTACGATATCGAAATTATTTTTCGATACGATAGTTTTCCAGTTTCTCCATTATTAGGTCTACATACATATAAAATTCAAAGTATTACAAAATATCTACAAATATAATAGGAGTTTTTGAAATAACTAAATAATTATTTTACCGACTATTCGTTTGAAATTATTCAAATAATATTTTATTCGTTACAATTTTTTTGGATTTAATAATTTTTTTAAATTTTGATTTAAAAATTGTTTTAATTCTTGTTAATGTTAACGATTATTCGTTTTCAATCATTCGAATAATTTTTTATTCGCTGTCAAAGTTTAATTTTATAAATTTGTTTATTATTCTATAGATTAATACGAGTTTTTGTAATAGATAAGGTATTTTTAACCGATTATTCGAATATTTTATTCGCTACAAAAATTTTGTTTCATTTAATAATTTTCGTAGTTATGTTTTATTTGTAATACGTTTTTTAGTTTTGATAAAAAATCTTTAACGATTATTCGTTTTCATTATTCGAATAATTTTTTTTTCGCTGTTAAATTTAAGTTTTATAAATTGTATCTGTTATTTTGAGATTTATAGAAGTTTTTGTAATAGACAAAGTGTTTTTAAACGATTATTCGTTTATAATTATTCGAATAATATATAACTCGCAAACAAATTTTGTTTGATTTATTATTTTCTTTTTGAAAATATTCCAAAAACTAATAATAATTACAATTAAATTACACAAGCAAAAACAAAGGTCAAACAGTAAGCAATTTTGTAATAAAATTTTCTTCCCACATAAATCACTATTTGCCACACAATACAACATAGAGTACTCTAGATATTTTACTTTTAACTAAAGTATTTTTTTTTTATTATTAATTTTAAGTGTCAGTGTCCTGATGACATTTTCACACGCATTTTTAACTACAAAAAAATATAAAGAAAAAAATGGGAAACAAAAGAATTTATAAAAGACACACAATGAAAAACCAACAATTGTATTGTAGTTTCAAGACAAAAGGACAAAAAACAAGCACTTGAGAAAATTCAAAGCAACAAATGTATTGTATTCTTGTATTGTATCAAACAACTGTTTGATGAAAAAGGCCACTGTCCGTGTAACTATTATTTTTGAGTTTTGTTAAATCTTTTGTTAGATCATTCTATATGCACATTGCTTCAAATTAGACCGCTAGTATAAATAAATAAAACAATGTTATTGAATTGAACATTGATTGAAATAAAAGGATCGACAGAGAGATCGACCACATGCTAGTTTTGGTTTAAATTTATTATTATTTTTTTCTTAACGATTCTCTTTTTAATTGTTGTGTAATGAAAAGTAGTTCCAGGAATTGTAGTCATTATCATTTTCATTTAAAAGAAATTTGAAAATTGGTAACAATTTTCTTTTAACTGATTTCCTTTTAATGGCCCTTTGCCACCTTAGATAAACGCCTACAAATATTAACAAAAAAAAAACTAAGTTTTAAGGAAACCCCCTACTTTTTTTTAAAACAATGACACCTTAAAACAATATTTATGGAGAACATTATAAGATTAAATGAAAATAGTTAAAAATAAATTTTGATTTTCCTTTTTAGAGTTTAATTTTTACTATTTAAAGGGTGTTAAAGTGTGATTCTGTTCTTCTTGTAGTATTCCAGGAAAACAATTGCTTTATGCACGCCCTAATCTTGAGAACAAATTTCAGAGTTTTAAAGATTTTAAATGGCCTTTAAATAATAAAGAAAAAAAAGCAAAAGTCATTTGCCATGTTTGAACGCATTAAGCTGGAAAAAAGAGAAAAGATTTACAAACAATTTTTTAAATACTTTCAACTTGGGCGATTTTTACTTTCAACAGAACTGAACTCAAAACAAAAAGTAAATCTAATTTCACGCAGTATTAACACTTGTTTGTGTATTCCTTCTTATTCTTGCAATTTTTTTTTTTATTATTTTTTAATTTTTATGTGGCTACAAAATTTTATGAAGTTTGATCTTGTTGTGTGCACTTTTTCTTGCTTTGATCCTGTAAAGTGTGACGTTGTTTTCAAATATGTTTAAATATCAAAACAGCATCATCACACATCTTCAGTTATAAGGGTTTCCCTTTTTTTTAAGCTGTTTAAGCTATAATTCTCTGTCTGTCCTTTAACATTTTATAGGTTCTGTGGCTAAAAAGGCCTCATGTGGCGTAGTGACACTTCTTTTTGCTGATTTTCTTTTGCATTATGGCAGCAGTTTTGTTTAGATTCATACATGTTGCGTATGTGTACACAACACTAATTATTTTTAGCACAAGATTAATGCGATTAACATTGTGTTAAACATGGTATTATTGATGCAATCCTCACTCTGGCCTGCCAGCCAGCCTAACACAAAAATTTGCACCATGCTGCAAGTACGCACACACTTTAGCATATTTGTTATTTTGGCTGTTTGTGTGGCAACATTAACGGCAGGACTCCAACTATAATCGGATTTACATTTGTTTCTTTAGTTGCTACAAGAAAAACAAGAAGTCTTAAACAGATTTCTATTGATTTTTTTTAAGGTAAAACAAACGAGCATGTGTTTGAAATTAAATTAAATTAAGATTGAGATTATTGTCTTGTCTTGCCTTGTTCTGTTCGGTCCTGTCTTGTTTACATTATCATTAACAATTTGTTTGGCAGTTGCTTAGATCATCTTAAGTTTAAATTCATAATGAAAATAAACAAGAAAAGAAAAAAAATGAATATTGAATAAAAAAAAACAATTTTAAAGGATAGGCCTGAATGAAAAACTCTAGGATTTTGAAAATTTTGTTTAAGTGAAGAACTTTTTGAGCAAGTCTTGAGTTTATAGAAGAGAGAGAGGAAGATCATTCCAATATTCTCCCCTTTCTCATTTACAAACTCAAGACTTGTGCAAGTAAACTTGACGTGTGTAAACCAGCACTTATAGGATATCCAAATTGAGCTGCTGTAGAGCAAACAATTTTGAACCGATATTTTAGATTATTAGTTTTTTGTGAAGTAAACACTTACGACAACAAATTACATATCTATGAAATTAAATTAACTTTTCTAGTACATAGTTATTTGAAATTGAATTTGATAAATTTGAATTTTTTGCCTAAATTATTTATTACTTTTGAAAATATCGATGGTTTTACCACAAAATTTAATCATTTAAAAATTCAATTTGATGGCCAATATTTGCAAAAATAATCGAACGGAAACCTTTTTGAATTATCTTAAACCAGGTAATTGTAAAAAGTTCTCAAAGTCAATATTTTGAAAGCCAAAAATCTGATAATTATGTAGTAAAAGAGCATCATATTTCTTTAATATTTTTCAATAGTTTTGTTAATAAAATTATAACTTTTTTAACTTATTTCTATAGAAATATATTTAAACTTTATTAATAGTGAAAGTTAAACTTGATTTGAACATACAGCCTTATTTAAAATTGGCTAATTATCCAAAACTGCAGCAAAATGTTTGCTTAGAATTTCCACAATTTTGAACGAATTTTACCCGGGACCTTAAAGTTTTTTGTTACATTTGAAAAAAAACATCAAAAATTATTATAAAGACAATTTAAACTTCATTTTAACTGGAGCCCTACCAAAAGTCTTAGTTAAAAATTGTGAATTTTTGTAAAAAAAATTTAAAATTTTTTAACTAATTTCAACAAGTTTGAAAGATGTTTAACCGAGACCTAAACTTTTTTTTTAGCTTTATTCGATTTTCTTAAAACAATAAAACTTTATTTAAACTCGATTTTGAATTAGACCCTAGTTGAATATGAGAATTTATGAAAGCAATTCCTAGTTTTTCGAATTTCACTAAGTTTGAAAGATTTCTCCCCAGTTCTTAAAGTTTTTTTTGGCATATTTTAAAAGAAAAGCCTTTAGAAATTATGTTTTGAATTTGTAATCTTCAATCTGCTTAAAAATTGTCCCAAAGAATTTCAAGAAATTTTGAAAGATTTCAAATAAAAAAAAAATTTTTTTTTAAAACAGAAAAACTGTTCCTGAGTTCCTCTAATATATAGCTCCATAATATATATAAATATCATTTCAATATCTTCAACTGTTAGACAAATATTTACATTAAAGCAAAATATTAAAAAAATATTGATTTTGTTTCAGTTAAACAAAAGTTTTGCCTATTTTTTTATAATTTGATTAAACTATTGAAATTATTTATATAGTTTTGGAAAGTAGACACAATTAGCTTTCCATTGATATAAACTAAGACTATTTTGTCATTCAAACAAGTGAAATTGATGTACACAAAGTTTGCTTTATTTTCAACAGTCAACTGCCGGACTCGAAAAAGCTTTAAAAAATGTATTAGAGATAAATTCAGATAACTCTTTAGAGGGTTTTGTAGGTCTAATAATGTATTTTCATTTGCTTTATTATTAATACAAAATTAGCTTTATATATTTCCCTTTCATACCCCATTTTATTTTAAATTTCAGTTATTCAAATTTATTTATATGTTTAAAAGTTTATTGATCTCGGTTTCAATGATTCATCTAAAAAATTAACAAGATCATTAAAACAATTTACAAAATTTCGTGTTAATTCTGTTTGTCGTTTGGCACAAAAACAAAATAAAATACATTAATCAATTGTTATTAATCTTAAAGCGATTTTCCTTTA
Source organism: Calliphora vicina (assembly GCF_958450345.1). Classification (NCBI taxonomy): domain Eukaryota; kingdom Metazoa; phylum Arthropoda; class Insecta; order Diptera; family Calliphoridae; genus Calliphora; species Calliphora vicina. Next base: position 10,581,042 of record NC_088781.1, on the reverse strand, counting down.
TATTAACAGCCACTGTGTAAAAAAACAATAACAAAAAAAAAAAAAAAGTTTTTAAGCAAAATATGATCCTTGAAAAAGTTTTGTAAGCGAAATGAATGAATGCTTGCTGTGCGGCTTAATCATCGCTTGATTTCATCATGATATTATTGTTTCTTTTTTTGCAGAAGCAAAACAACAAAACTTAATATAAGGAAAGTATCAGTGACAAGCCAAAAAAAAAAATAAAAAAATACCAGCAGCCCCAGACAGACATGTTTAATCCCCTTTACCAACCAAACAAAAAAAATGGGAAATAAAAATATTTGTCCTGCTGGCGCTTGGTTTATTTTGAATATTTCTGTTTGTTGGTGTTATTGTATTTATGGTTTTTGGTTAATAAACATTAATGCCTTTGGAAAAAGATTTAACATAAATTTTCAAAATTTATAACAATTTACGACATTCATAACAGCTTGTTAAGCAAATCCATAAAAAAATGAAGAAGCCTCCTCTTAAAAATAATAATAAAAAAAAATACAAACCCCAAGTCAGACTTGGGAACATACATATGTATGTAGTTTTATATAATAATATAAGTAGGAAGTAGGTAACCTTTGTTTTTTATGCGCCTTTTCACGGTTGGATACTTAGAGGATTGTCATTGTTTCTTTAAAAAAATCCACATTTTTATATTTATATTTTTTTATTAAGTATAAAAATTGTATATTTATAACGATTTGCTGCATGAACTTGACTTGACGCATTTACATATTGTTAAACTTGGCACAGCTGGACATTTTATTTCAATAATTTTGGTGTCTGTTTCAAAAATCTCCAAAAATTATTTGTGTCTTAAAAGAAGAGTGACTTTGTTATGGTCACACAGCGGGATAAATTCTTGTTTTTTTTTCTGTTTCATTTGACAAAACTAAACCCAACTAAAACTAACTGAACCTTTTAAAACCATATAAAAAACAAAAAGCTCCCACAATAACATAATAATGGCATCTTCTTCTCAAGTAGTAGTAGTAACACCAGCATCCTACAATGGTGACGCCAAAGACGCCTAAATGCTCAGCTATTGTTTTCTCAGTTTTTACTCCCTTGATCATTCTGTCTCTAACACTCTGGATATGCCAGGCATCCCCTGTTCAGACCCCTTAACACAAAAGCCTTATAAATCGTTAAATGGAGTTTATTATTTAAAAAACAATAAGAAATGTAAAAAAAGTATTACTATATAACTTATTCTTTTACTTACTTACTTTGTTTCCTTTCAATGTGCTTGCTGCTGCTGCTGCTTGCTATATAGAACGATTCATAAGTATTTCTTTTATTTTTAATCCCCTTTTTTTGTTGTTGTGGGTCCATAACAAAAAGTGGCGTCACATGGTCATTTTGTCGCCGTTAATCATTTTATATATATTTTAATATAGCTGCCACAGGCGCCCTCTGGTCATTTCAAATTCTTTCTTGTTTCTCTTTACAATTTCCCTGTTTAAAACTGGTTAGTTGATCTTCTGCTGTAAGAGGAAATTATATGAATGAAGAAGGAGTTTCAGCTTGTGGATATTTATGATGAAATAAAATTAAGAATTAAATTGTTAAATATGTTACATTAGCGAACAGTTGGATATGAAATTTGTTTAAAGAGCGGCTCTATTAGAACGTCATAGATAATTAAACTAAATATATACATTTAGAATGCATGCATATGGGATGATAAAGAATGCTTGTGTATCTAAACAGTTGTTGAAGGTTAAACCAACAACTGTTTAGTTCAGATGGTTGGGTTTAATACAAGAACTTTACTGATGATGTTAAGAAATCTATACAATACAAAAGTAGAGGTTTTTCCTGAAGCTGGCTTTACACTAGCTGAGTTATCATCTGAGTTGAGCAACTAAAACATGTTCAGGGAGTATTCAAATGATTTCTACTAGCTTCTCAGACGAAAAGTAAATGCGAACATTACAAAATAGATGGTTTATGGAAACTCGGATCACTTTAAACCACTGTCATAGCCATCAGGGGCCAAACAAACCTCTAAATAACACGAGAGCCAATGAATTTCATTAAAATGATCAATAAAGAAACAAAAATCACCATAAATAGCTATGTAGAGCAAAAGAGAGTGAATAATATAATATTATTATCCATGTTACATCTTCTCTTTATGCCGACCATTGCTTTAAACTGAAAACTAAACAACAAACTCCGATAAAAGCGCAGATAGTGACAAATTAAATGAGTTTAAAAAAGTGTTCGGCACTCATACGCAACAGAGGCCGAACAAAATAGTTTATATGTAAACAACACAAATTGATCAATTAAATCAAATAATTTTATTCGCGGAATTAACTAAGCCCAAAAGGGATTTATAAATATTTATTTTTTATATTTTAATGGTATTTTTAAAAGTTAACCAATGCGGGCAATAAAATAATTTTAGTTAGAAATAAAAGTAGACTATTAATACAAACAAACTCAGCAAAAGTTTTAAAAAAGTTAGCTTCTAATTTGTTTTATAAGCTTTTGAAGATGAGCTATATTTGAAATTTTTACATTTTTTTAAAATAAATTAAATTTTTTTTTAATAAATATTTAAAACTAGAACAGAAGCCGAACCAAATAGTTTATTTAATTTTATTCGGAAATGGAATTAACTAGGCCCAAAAGGGATTTATAAATCTTTCTTGTTTCATACTATTTGCCCTTAAAAGTTATCCAATGAAGTGAATCAAATAATTTTAGTTAGAAATAAAAGTAGACTATTAATACATTCAAACTCACTAAAAGTTTTGAAAAACATAGCTTCTAATTTATTTTTATAAGCTTTCGATTTTTAAAATTTTCGATTTTTTTTTAATAAAAACTTAATTTTTAAAACTTAAAAGCCGGCAAATGAAAAATTATAGCAGATCTGCTCACTACTTTTGTTTTAAGATGATAAAAACTTCATAATTTTGTATTGAAAAGAAAATTATTTATGAAAATAGAGTCATAAATTATGTTTAAATAACCATTATTAATAATTCTACACAAAATTTTAATATTTTGAACATTAATGGAATGTTAAAAATGGAGGCCAACAAGTTTGTCTTTGAAAAAGAACGGTTACTTTAATTTTATTACAGTATTTAAGCTTAGAACTAGGGTAAACTGCCAATACATAAGAATAAAAACGACAGGGCTGCTATAAAAACTAAAATAAAAAAGCCACACCTTATAAACAAAGCAACAAGTAGAAAATTAGCTAAGACCCCAAGAATTTTATTATTAATAAAATAAAAATAATAAGAATTTTTCTTTAATTTAAAAATTATGTTTCAAAACTACAAGCAATTAAATATTTATTGTTCATATTGTTGTAGTCCTTCCTACGCATATCTATAAATTCATTAAATCTTTAATTTTAATTGTTTTTTTTTATTATTTTCTTACAGATTTTGTGACATTTAAACATTTGTAGCCAATCAGACTACAAAGTTAAATAGCAAACAGCAACAACAAAAATTATATCAACGCCCACCATAATCAAATTTGAAAACTACCACCATCAAAAAACGGCAACAATAACAACAACAATTTGAATATTGTATTATTGAAACGCCATACTAGTAGAAAACACCAAAAACAAAACAACGACAACAACAAAAGTGCTAAAAAGGCGTTTAAATCAAGCATTTGAAGTAACACGTCAGTCTGTCAGCAACTCTATAACGGTTGTTATCACACAGAACAACAAACAATTCCACAATATCACAATACCCATCAGTGTGTGTACAACGCAACGCACAACCAATCAGAACTAAAAAATTAAAAAAAAAAAAAACATACAGAAATAATAAATAAAATACCGACGCCATAAACCCCCAGATTAATCATTCTTATCAGTTTGATTAAAGCAAAAAGCAACAAATTCTAATAACAAAACAAATAAAGAACAATTAGAGTGTGTGTGAGGAAAGAAGTGTAATAGAGAAAAAATAAAAGAGTATTAAAACAAAATAAATACCTACAAAACACAAACAATTACACTAATACCATTATAATAACATAGAGAGTACATAGCTCAATCATACGCAAGTACATACATACATTTGTACAAACATATAGCAGAAAAAAAATAGAGTAAATTATAACGGTTTAACTGTGAGATTTACACGACAATTGTGAGTGAGCTTGATTTAACTGTTTGTTTGTTTGTTTATTCGTTTCTATATCGTCGTCTATCTTCAATAACATCTGTGTGCGTGTGTGTGTTTTTGTGATTTTGTTTGTGTGTGAAAAGTAGAAAAAACAACAAAAAGGCAACAACAAAAAGTAGTAAGACAAAAAAAAAAGCACTAAGCACCATGTTCGCTGTAATGAGAATCGACAATGATGACTGCCGGTCGGACTTTCGTCGCAAGATGCGTCCGAAGTGTGAGTTCATTTGCAAGTATTGCCAGCGGCGTTTTACCAAACCGTACAATTTAATGATACACGAACGTACCCACAAATCACCAGAAATCACATATTCCTGTGAGGTCTGCGGCAAATATTTCAAACAACGTGATAATCTCAGACAACACAGGTGAGTTTTCAACTACATATCTACCAACTATATATACTAAAAATACACCAATATTTATAGATTTATTTAAATAGTAATTGAAAATTGTTGACAATTTTTTTTTAAAAAAAAAGTTTTGTAAACACTAGAAATTTTAACTAAAAACAAACCTAAAACTATTTTTAATATCAAGTGAAACAAGTAAGAACATTAAGCAATTAAAATTAAAGTAACTCCTAAAATTTACTGGCACAACCACGTGCTTTTTTTAAAGTTAAAAAACAAATATTCAAAACATCAAATGTGTTAATGGGAAAATATAAAAAATCTATTTTAATAAGATTTAATTATATTCTTCAACTTGGTTTACAAAATTTTCCCGGAAGTTGTCATAATTTCTTTAAAAAAACCCTAAATAAATCGGGATTTGTTATTACAAATTCATAAGAAATTAACAAAGATTACTGAACAATAAGAGATTTTAGATGGCAATTTTGCTGAATTTTGAAAAATATCTGTCTTCTACTTGAAAGCAATCAAATGGAAATACATTTTGATCAGAAGTGCTGCCTTTATTTCAATTAGAAACTTATATGTCTCCTTAATAGAAGTACTTCTCGGCAGACTTTGGTTCTCAGCACAGTTTTACCCACAATTCTAGAACAATCAGACAGACATTTAAGATCACAGCTGTTTAATTTTTAAAGATTTTACTATTCTACTTGACAAATTTCTATATTTTAAAGGGAAAATATACAAATGAAATCCTGCATTGATTTCATTATGATCAGAAATGGACCCATTATTTCAATAAGAAACTTTAAATGTATAATTTGAAAACCCGTTTTAGACAATATTTATTAATTTTTAAAGATTTTACTCTTCTACTTGACAAATTTCTAATTTTTAAATGGAAAACATACAAAACAAATCAATGGAGCTAAATTTTGGCCAGAAATGGACCCATTATTTCAATAGGAGACTTTAAAAGTATAATTTGAATGGATTCCAATTGATTCCAGATATTAGAGCGTTTTAAATTTTGTGAAATGTTAGTCATGTTGAGGGTGGCGTAACAATGGATTGCGTCACTTGATTTAAATAAATAAGGTATCATCTGATAGATTTTAAACTTATCTCCATTTCTAAATATAAACTAAATCCATATTATATATGGTTTACATATTATAGCACTCCAAAGTTGACGCCTTTTCAAAGTGAGTCACATTAAAAGTGACATAAGTTTGAAAAAAACATGTGATTTAAAGAAAACAGACTTCATTTAAAAGATATGAATTTGATTTATATTATTCCAGCAAATTATAACAAAGCTTTGTAGTACATGCAAATTATTCAAGTAATTAATTTTGATTAATTCATAATTTCAAAACCTTTCTCAGTAATTTCTCTTCAATATTAATGAAATATTTGGATATATGTACTACTCTTAATGAACTATGTTTTAAAATTAACATCTTAGTTGCATATTTCTCCTAATTTTTAGCTCTTAAAAAATACTAGTTTTTTGAAAATTTAAAAAATTGGGACATGTTTAAGCCTGCCTTACTTTGGCACGTTATATTTGATTAAAACTAAATATGTTTCATTTGAATAATGTTAATTTGTTGTGTATTATTCTAGAAAATTAGAACATAACCTTTAAGTTTAAACGAAATATTAAGTAATTAGTTTTGTTTAAAATTCTGTAATTTCAAAATCATTTTGTGCAATTGCTATTACTTCCATTTTAATGAAATTCAATAGAAATATTCTATTGATAATGACCTATCATTTAACATAAGATTTAAATTCTTAATGAACATAATACTTATTTTATATAGGTTTAAAAATATGATTTTTTTAATTTTCTTTTAAAAATAAAACATTTTGAAGAATGCTTAACTTTAGGAAGGTTTGTCTGATTTCAACAAATAATATATCAGCTAAAAGTCTCTTATTTTTAATATGTTTTTATGGTAAAATAAACCCAAAATAACTTAATATATGGGCCAGTATTCAGTTTCCCCACAGGCTTATATTTGGAAAAATATTTAGCATTTCATCAAAATAGTAAAATTTTTCGAATTAGTTTTTTAAAGTAGCTTGAGTTTGTTTAACTTGACAGGTTTTAAAATCACTAAAAAGTCTTAAGAGTTTCAGTAGATACTAGAAAAAGTTCTTACTTGTGAACCTTTTTATAAAAATTATATAAACAAGTTTGTTTTTAGTTGATTTTAGTGGTTTCTAACTAATTAATTAGTCTTAATACCTACTAAATACATTATTACATTATTATACACTTATATTTATCTCACTATTTACTTAATTGTTTACTGGTAGTGAGTTAATGGGCTTTATGAAATATGCTTAATCTTTATTTTTCTCTTCTTTTTTTTTCTATTTTAGATGTAGTCAGTGTGTCTGGCGATAAATTCTCTTCTCTACTATATATATTTTGTTGTAAAGCACCATGTATTTTTTTTAAAAATAATTGTCACCACTTATTTACCACGCACTTTACATATGTATACATAAACAAACACAGCAAAAACAACAACAACAATAATAATGATAAAAAACAACAACAATAATAATAAACACCTTTAAGTATTTCACAATAATTTTGGATAAAAAAAAAACATAAAAAAAGATAAATAGTTTATACTCTAAGTAAAATCAACCTAAATGCACTATTTTACTACACTACATACAATATAAAATCAAAACCCCCAGCACCCACAACAACACATAAACAACAATATGTCAAAAAAAAGAAACCCATTTAAAAGAAAGCATAAACAACAACAACAACGCCTTGCATGCCTGTTTATATCTCGAATGAAGATGAATCGAAACCTGGTTCAATACCCACCAACTTACCACCTTGGTGGCTTTGTTAACTACATACAAGTATTTTGCTGTTTGTAGAAATTAATAGAGAAAAGCTAATCTAATGGTGACAAACCTGATGATCATGATGAAGATGAATATGACGTTGCTTAAGGTGGGTGGTGGTTTGTTATTCTAAACCATGGGTGAAAGTGTGTTGTTATTTTTTTTTTTGGTTTGATTTTTATTTCATCTGTCAAAAGGTGATGGTTTCATTTGACAACAACACTCTGTTGATGACATAAAGTCTCACAGGGGAATATATATTGATGGCTTTAAGAGGGCGTTTATTATGGATGTTTTATGGCTTAAAAACACTTGGTTACACAACACACGCTTAAAAACTATGTATATACTGTCTGCGAAGAATACTAAATCAATATAATAAACACAGCAATATCTCCCATATACATCTTAAACATTAAAAACAAAAACCCATTTAAATCTTCTTTGAATATTTACACAAATATTCCTAAAGCAAGACATTAAAAAATAAAGAAAAATCAACTGAAAAAATATAAAAATAATGCGCAGGCGCATTAAACCATCTACAAACAGCAAAAACAACAAAATAAATATAAATAAAATTTGAAAATAATTTGTTTACAGAACCATACATCCATAACCAACAACAGCAACATCATCTGCCTGCCTGTTAATATTAAAATCCCCCCGCAATAGAAACCTGATCCTCTCCACTAAACATTATCTTTACATTTACAACATTATCCCTACATAATAATGACATCCAACCAGATTTAGGTTGTTCAAAAAAAAGCTGCTAAAAATCTTGCCTGTATTCTTTTAAATATGTAATAATATAATAATAATAAACATACATATATTTATATACAAACCCCACAAAAATTATAAAAACAAACAAAAAAAATAAAATAAAATAAAAATAATTATAAATATAAAAAAGTATTACTGTTGATATGTACATTTCTTTTACTACATAACAATTTCTCTCCCCTATAAATTTCCGTTTTCCCCTTTATACTTTTCCCAATACTCCTACAATTGGTTTTACTATTTTATTTCATTTCTCTATTTTTATAATAAAACATTCCTCTTTCTCTGTCAACTTTTAGTAATTAATATTGAATTATTATTTCTTTTTATATAATTAAGTTTTTAATTTTAATTGTCATCACAAATAAATAAATGAATAAAATATTAAAATAAAAAACATAAACTACACAAATGCCTTAATAAATATTTAAACAAATCCTTAAATTTGTTTAGGTTTCTTTAAAAAAAACAATACAAATAACAAAAAAACAATAAAAATTATACTTTAACCTTAAAAAAATAAAAAGTTTAATACATAACTAAAATATACATTCAAAGTGTCTATAGTAATGTTAATTTTAATTTTTACTTTAATTTTATTATTATTATTATTTTCTGTTTAATTGTAATAAGTTTTCATTTTGTAAATTTTATTATTTATAATTATTTACTTAAATTCAAAATTTAAAACATTTTAAAAATAATAAAAAAAATCCAAAAAAAAAACAGCTGAGAGTTTTTATTATTGAAAAGGAAATAACGAGTCTTTTTTCTGAATACCGAATTTCCACGATTTTTCTGGAAACATTTTTTACCAACATTTATTTTGCTATTTCCCCACTGTGCATTGTTATATTCTCCCACCCTGTCCTGGCTCTTTATACATATATTCGCTTCGCTACACCAATCATATGCAAATTAATTTTATGTACATGATTTCAACAGTTTTACAAGTTTTTTTTTGCAATATTATAGTCACAGTAACCATTTGTGGTAACCATAATATGGATAATTTACGATTCATATCATTGTATCAAACACATATATGGTTACACTAAACAACTATACATGTTTGTGACAAAAATTTATATGATGAACGACTTATCATGTTATGGCATTCCCACGACAGCCGGTTCTACGCACCGGAATGACACGAGTTCACTCGCCCAAGGGCTGTCAACTCAGCAATCACTGCTGCTACAACAACAACAAGAACAACCATGTTATGTTGCTCTCGGCTTATGGATATCATAATCTGAGATCAACATATTCATCATAAAAATGGTTGTCACAAACATATACTTGTTTACTGTAATATATATGGTTGATACAATCATGTGAATGGTTGATACAATCATGTGAATAGTAAATTAACCATTTTATAGTTACCGCAATCATATAAATAGTTACTGTGACTATAATATGGTTAAAAAGCTGGTAAAAATGTTGAAATGGTTACAGTAAACATGCACAACTATATTTAAAAGTACCACTAATTCTCCCATGATATAATAATAAAAAAGTACCATCAGGAGAAAAAGTACCAATTTCCATTTTCACTCCTGAAATAATGTAAAATTTTAATTTTCAAAATACCTACACAGAGAAAACAGATTCGTGCTTGCAACCGAATTTGTTGCCAATCGAATGATTCTATCTTAGTGACCGAATTTTACAGTTGTGGCTACAATATTTTGGAATGGGTAGATAAAGTTTGGTTGCCTCAACTGAAAGTCTTCTTTATCAATTGACTTTCTGTTGTTAGAACTGAAAAATTCTATATGTGCAACCGAATCATTCGATTGGCAACAAATTCGTGTACACAGAGAAATCAGATTCGTGATAGCAACCGAATTTGTTGTCAATCGAATGATTCGGTTGCACACATAGAATTTTTCGGTCCTATTAACAGAAAGTCAGTTGATAAAGAAGAATTTCGGTTGACACAATCTAACTTTTGTTCCTCCTTCCAAAATGTTGTAGCCACAACTGTAAAATTCGGTCACTAAAGTGGAATCATTCGATTGGCAACAAATTCGGTTGCTATCACGAATCTGTCATACAGATATGCCTCCAACGATTCAAATCTGATTTGTCTGCAAGGTATTTCAGTTTTATATAATCAAATAGGAGTGATCACATTTCGATTTCTTTTTTTCAAGAATCGCAGTACATATTAAAATCACGGTACATATTTACAAATTTATAAACGATTTAAAATATTTGAATTTTTTTGCACTAAAAATCGATTTATAATATAAAATACGAGTGATCACAGATTAACTATATTTTTCCTAAAATAAGAGTATTTACGAAGTTATTAACGATTTAAGATGTTTGAGTTTTTACACTAATCACAGAATCAAATTAGCGATCACTATTGATTTAGATTGGATTTATCTACACTTTCACAACATTGGAGTGATAATTTCGATTGGATTGATAATTTCGGGAACACACCTCTTAATTCCCGTTGAAATGATATTCATATTATTATACCGTTCACCATGAGTGAGTGACAAGGAAATACATAAGTTTGTCATTCCGTTTGTAATTTCTACATTTTTCATTTGAGACCCCACATCCGGATCGTTATAAATAGAGGAGTCGATATAACCATGTCCGTCTGTATGTTGTTCCGTAGCACCCAAATAAAATAAATGATACATGATTCCTACATCAATATATCTGCTATATATCCTGTTCGGTTGCAATTTAAAATTGAGAAAATCGTTCCACTGATGGCTGAGATATAAGAAAAAAACCGGGCATATTTTTGATCTATATATGGATTACTAAGTCATTAATATTGAAAATATTTTTAAATTTTTAAAAAAATTAAAAAAGAAAAAATAATTTTTGCCATCACCCAGCAAAAACTTTACTTACTTAGTAAGCCAGCAAGTAATATTGGAGCCAAGGCATAACTACTTATTATTTGACTGAAACACTACTTACCTTTGTTCGAGATTTTTAAAAAATTCATGGGTCAAGCTTACAAATGTACTTACAATCAGTTGAGAAATAAGTAGTAAATTCACAACAAGAATATGTAGCTAAAAAAAAACACAAAAAATATTGCCTTGTGTGGGAATCGAACAGTCACATTATTTGCTTGTGTTTGATAGTCAAGCTGCTAACTCACTGCTCCATGTGCGAGTTATTTTATTGTAAGGTAACAATAGTTTTAACATCAACATATAAATGAATATGATATGAACAAAAAAAATGAATGGCTTTGACAGGTGGCGAACCACTAACCTCCCGTTTTCCAGTCAAACACACTAGATAGCTGTGCTAAATGCAAAAGTTCATTACCAGCCTGTATAAAAATAAGTACTTATTCTAGTAAATAAAATAATGTGCTGGGTAACCACCACTCCTTACAAAAGAATGCATGAAATAACTAGTTGTCATTACAAAAATTCACTAAATTTATGCTGGGCACATTCTTTTCACTAATTTTTTTTTAGACAATTTTGAAAAAAAAAATTTTTTAAATTTTTATTTTAATTTTGTTTATCTAAAAATATTTAATTTTATCAAAAATATCTTCATAATTTCGAATAATCGTAAAAAAAAACAAAAATAAATAATATTTTTACATCTTAGTTGTTATTTTTTTAATAAGTAAAGAGATTGATTTAAAAGATACGATTTGAAATTTATTTCCATGTTTATTGGTAGTAAAAATGTACCAAAATACAGTTTTAGCCGTTTTATCACCTAAAAGGTTCGAATTTCAAAGAAGTATATAAAAACCATTTTAAATTTTGTATCTATTTTAGTTTACTGAATTTAGTTGTTTTTACCCCATAAACTTTCGAATTTCCAAAAATCCCTTCTTAGTGGATCTACATAGAGTGAGGGGAACTTGTAATCCAAATTTCATGTCTCTAGCTTTTGGCATTTGGGCAGGTCAATGTTGAATCAGTTAGTTACTCAGTAACGTTACTCTTTTCCAGAAATAGGGTCATTCCGTTTGTAACACACAAAATATCAACATTTTAAATTAACCGGTTCGCAAAAAACCGAGATTTCGAAAAAAACGGGTTTTCGGTTTACCGGTTTATAAACACTACAGTATATATATTCTTGGTCCTCATAAGACTCTAAGACGATCTAGCTATGTCCGTCCGTCTGTCTGTCTGTTGAAAACACGATGGGGCCCAAACAAAAGGAGCTAGCTGGCTAAATTTTCCACAAATACTCTCTGTTGATAAATGTCCCCTGGAATACTGTTTGACAAATATATCAGCCAAATATTTTATTGTCACATATTGATGGATGGTATACAAGATTCGGCAAAGCCGAATATAACTCCCTTACTTGTTTTTAGAAAGAGTTTTTTCCAAAACAAATTATGCATTGGAATCCGAGAGGTGAATTGAAACAATTCAGAAGAAGTCATTGTGATCCATTCTGGGTCCTTATGAAATGACCGTCTGTCTGTTAAAGACATGATAGGGCCTACAACGAAACACTTAGGAGGATGACATTTTCCTCAAATTATTATTTGTTGAGAAATGCTTTGTATTTAAAATGGGCAAAACCCATCAAGTAGAATCGGAGTTATGGACCTAAATGCGAGACATTGCAGGTTAGAATTGGACAGTGATTTCTCTTAGCACCCATACAAATATCTTCACGGAATATGGATCCATGATACATACATGTCTGTAGAATAATTAGGTATTGAAACTAGGCAAAATCTGATAAAAATAAATGTTTTTATACAATATGTATAAAATCGGTGTCAGGATTATATTGATGATGGGCTTATAAGATTCGGCACAGCAGAAGTTTCATATCGAAATAAATCACGCGAATTAATTGGCGATCGGTATATGATTTAACTGAAAAAAGTTTAATATAAAATAAATCACACCACTTAATTTGATGGCGTTTAGTAAATTTAAACAACGTTTTAAAATCAAATTTTTTTATGGAAATTTAGCTTTAAAACATTGTTTAAATTTAAAATTTGTTTATGAATACGGGGGTAAAAATCGATAATTTCAAGGCAATTGTCAAAAAATTACAAAATTTGGAACTGAAAAACATATCAGAAATATATGTACATATGTATGTAGAAATTTCCACTATGTAGGTGGCAGAATATTTCCTGAAGGAAAGAAAATATACATACATTCCTTTTTTTCTGTTTACACAAATTTCAGATAACAATTTTAGTTATTTAAACTCCATTAACTAATAAACACGTACGTATGTATCCCTTTATAAACACAAATATTAACTATTAAAATGTGAAGTTTCAATTGCCCAAATGTCTGCCTAGAGAAAATAGCAAATCATAATTTAGTTTTTATCTCCTCAAATTATATATGATTGTGATTGTGGTGGAGTTTTTTTTTGTGTTCATAAAAGTGACATGACTTCAATTAAGATTTTATGAGGGGTATTTATAGAAAGAATTCACTGGAATTTTTAATTTAAAGAGAAGCCGATGTTTGGATGTGTAAAGACTTGTCATAAAGTAATTAGAGTAGATTTAATATTTTTTTCTTTTTTTTTGTTGATATTTTTGTACCTTTAACAATGTAAACAACTACACATATAAAATAAATGACAAGAACGTCAAATCAAAGGAGCCGAAATCTCAATAAAACTCGTAACATTTACACAAAACTGAGCTATACACACCCAGGAGATATGAAGGGAATTACTTTAAAAAACTCACGTATGTATATATGGAGCACTTAAGTACATAATAAGAGTAAGTACTTATTTAATAATCCATCATGTAATAAAACAACATAAACAATTAACATTACTACGATCTCTCTCTCTCTTTCTCATATGTCACATGACAAATAATGTTGAACAATATTTTGTGGGTTTTCATACATATTTAGTCAGAGCAAATCATATAAAAGAAATGTACTTTAATATGAAACGAGAGATTTAATATAAAAATGTTAAGTGACATTTTTAAGCTAAATCACAACACAAATAGAAAATGTGGAAAGAATTTGTAATTTTTGTGTGTAATTTCTACAATAAATTATATCTGTATAATCAGAATTCTTATAGATATGTAAGAGGATATAACGATATTCGTCTGTCTGTTGAAATCATCTTTACGATATCTGACAGACAAAAATATTGTATCAATATTTGCGAAATACATTTGAGAATTTAGGTATTGAAAATTGCTAAAATATGATCAAAAACATTTTGGAGGCATTACTCCATGAAGATTGTTGTCCAACTCAACAAGAGCTTGTAAAATTATTGGGAGCTACTCAAGCAGCAATTTCAAAACGTTTGCGAGCAGCAGGATTCAGGATTCAGCATGGAAATTGAGTACCATACGAATTGATGCCGTGAGACCTTGAAAGACGATTTTGTATGTCTGAAATGCTGCTTGAACGCTATAAAAGAAAATCGCTTTTGTATCGAATCATTACTTGCGATGAAAAATGGATACATTACAATAACCCAAAGCGTAGAAGCGCGGCCAACCAGCCGAATCGGCACCAAAACCAAATATCCATGGCGCTCCTATCTATTATGCGCTACTGAAATCTGATCAGACCATCACAGGGAACCTGCATCGAACGCAACTGATTCGTTTGAAGCGAGCATTGACCGAACAACGTCCAGAACATGCTTCAATACTTGTTAAGAAGTATTTATAATGAAGTGGTTGTAGTCCAGACCGTGCCCGGTCCGATTACTATTTGTTTCGATCGTTGCAGAATGCTCTCTCTGGGATACGCTTCACTTCAGAACAGAGTAGGAATCAAATGGTTAGCAGTTCTCTTGGCTTTTGGTTCTAAATCCATATGATGCCAGAAAGATGGGTAGTATTTAGTAGTATTTCTACCGCTTTTTTAAAAAGTAGTATTTCTACTACTTTTAGATATACTACTACTTTTTAAAAATAGTAGTGTTCCTACTACTTTTTTATAATAGTAGAAATACTACTTTTTTTAAAAAAAGTAGTAGGATAACTATCATTTTAAAAAAGTAGTAGTATTTCTAACAGTAGTACAAATACTACTTTTTTAAAATGTAGTAGAAATACTACTTTTTTTTAAAAAAATTAGTAGAAATACTACTATTTTAAAAAGTAGTAGAAATACTACTATTTTAGAATAAGACTAGAAATACTACTTTTTTTTAAATAGGAGTAGAAATACTACTTTTTTAAAAAGTAGTAGAAATACTACTATTTTAGAAAAGAAGTAAAATACTACTTTTTTTAAAATGTAGTATAAATACTACTTTTTTGTAAAAGTGGTAAAAATACTTTTTTTTTAAAAGGTAGTAGAAATACTACTTTTTTAAAAAAAAGTTGTATTAGCACAACTATTTTAAAAAAGTAGTAGAAATTCTACTATTTTAGAATAGGAGTGGAAATACTACTTTTTTAAAAAGTAATAGAAAGACTACTATTTTAGAAAAGGAGTATAAATACTACTTTTTTTGTAAAAGTGGTAAAAATACAACGTTTTTTTTTAAAAGTAGTAGAAGTACTACTTTTTTTAAAAAAAAAAATAGTAGCAGCACTACTATTTTAAAAAAGTAGTAGTTTTTCTAAAAGTAGTAGAAATTCTACTATTTTAGAATAGGAGTAGAAATACTACTTTTTTTTAAAGTAGTACAAATACTACTTTTTTAAAAAGTAGTAGAAACACTACTTTTTTTTAAAAGTAGTAAAAATACTACTTTTTTTGTAAAAGTATTTTTACAAAGGTAGTAGTATTTCTAAAAGTAGTAGAAATACTACTTTTTTAAAAAGTAGTAAAAATACTACTATTTTAGAATAGAAGTGGAAAGACTATTTTTTTTTTAAAAAATTAGTAGAAATACTACTTTTTTAGAATATGAGTAGAAATATTACTTTTTTTAATAAGTAGTAGAAATAAAACTATTTTAGAATAGGAGTGGAAATATTACTTTTTTTAAAAAAATTTGTAGAAATACTACTATTTTATAAAAGGAGTAGAAATACTACTTTTTTTAAAAAAAGTAGTAGAAAATGTTCACAAATCCAAAAACATGTTCATCAAAAAAATTCACTTAAGAGAATTTAATAAAGTGGAAAATTATAAGCATAAAATATGAGGAAATTCGTAAACAATTTCGGGGAGGTTTTGTGGTTTTTTATGAAAATGGAACGAAATAGTTTGTATTTTTCCAAGAGCATAAATTATGTGCAGAAAATATGATAAAATTCCGCTAATTGTTAAAAAAATTGCAACATTTCCAAAAAAAGGTTTAGCAAACATAGTTTTAACAAAAAAAATGAAACCAAAAAAAAAATAACTTTTCTTTTAAAGTATACTAAGCTGAAGGGTATTTAAGATTCCTCACAGCCGATTAAAGCATACATACTTGTTCGTATCTAATTTATAATAAAACATTATAGATTATTTACATGTTAAACAAATAAACACACATATTTATCTGAAATATTAATTTTATTATTTATTCAAATGTAGAAATTATTAATTATAGATCATCATCAGCTTCAGCAGCAGTTGATTCCAAAGCCGCAGCATGTTCATTTATTAACTACCGCATTTATTTCTTATTCAAACTTTTCAAAAACATTATGTTAGGGAGGGATGGGTCTCTTCAAAATACAGAGGTTTTTTTTATTAAAACCATATTAAAATTAACATTAAGAGCAAAAACACAAACAAAAACAACAATAATATTAAATTGTTTTGTTGACTATGAAAAATGTTTAAAACGAAAGGTGTGTCTTCCATACACAGTGGGTTGTTTATTAATTAATCCATAACTTGATAATGCTGCTGCTGCTGCAACAACACATGTAATGTAGTGATGTAGTTTTCAGTTTTGAATTTCAATTTCATTTAAGTTTGTGTAACACAAAGTAAACGTAACGAATCTAGTTTAGCTACCATATAATTAAAAAATCAGAGAGATCTGCTTAATCAATTGAATCAATGTTGAACATTTTTCTCAGGGTACACTTGATCACAGGGGGAAGGCCTTTTCTGATGGTTGAAATAAAAGTTTTATAAACAAAGAAAATTCCCTTTATATCAAATGAATGAATGATTAAGTTTTAGAACAAATATTTCCTCAAAATGTAGCATTTATGGGAAATATTTGTTCGCAACAAAGGAATTGTGATATATTTAAACCTAAACATGACCAGATCCCTAAATGATTTTAAAAATCCCTAAATGATTGTTGAATAGTTTTACAAATTTAAAATGTGTATGATCGTTCATAGTGATCATATTCTGTGAGAAGCTGATTTTAAACCATTATTTTTTTGTTTATTTATTTATTTGTGTTATTGAAATGAAAACAAAAATCAAATTAAAAATAATATAAACCAACCAACAACCATTAAAACAACAATGTTAAATGCAAATTTATGAGCTGAGAAATACGATGAGGTTTATTAATTAATTTTGTGTTTTTTTTTGGTGCTGCTGCTTCTTGCTGTTGTTGTACAATAAATGTTTAATTAAAAATAAACCAATCACCAAAAATTAAATAAACAGTGTTCAATTGATATGAATGGCATGTTTTTAGCACACAAGCTAAAATAAATTTTCGCATTTTATGACAGTGATAATTTTGCAATTAATAACTTTATTATGCAAAAAAGAAAACAACAATAATAATAATAAAATAAAATATTTTCATACAAGACACAATTTGGTGACAAATACATTTTTTTCTGGTTAAAGCAACAAAATTTAGTACAAGTATTTACGTACGAGTATCATTCATAATGTTCTTTTTGTTATTTTTTTAGGTTTGTTAACTTGGTTTATTTTTTTTAATTTAATATCATTTTTATCGTATAAATTTTAAGCTGTATGTTTTTCGGAGCTTAAATCTTGACAAATGCTTTGTTGTTGTGTTGATATGCCGCTAAAATTGATCGACTGTCACAAGTAATTAAATGCTACTTCAGTGAATTTCAGGGATCTTTAGCAGCATATCACGTCAGCGAGGCCAACATTAACAACAACAATAAACAACCCAACAAATCTGAATACACACATACAGAATAAATTAATAATATGCTTTGAGAGTAGGTATACAGTGTAACGTATTGGGTTTAGATGTTGCAAAATATTATGAAATGTTTTTTTAAAATTTTCGATTTTTTAATACAATTGTGAGCTGTAGTATTTTCAGAATTTATGTGTTAGAAAACATTCTATATTTGGGGGATTCAAAAGGTCTCCTATTATGTCGTATTGTCATAATGTCGTAAAATATTTTTTTAGTTTAAACAAATTCTTGTTGTGATGCAAACAAAAAATGTGTTATTTTATGACAAACCAATAAACATAGTCCAAAAAATCTTATTAGTTTATAACTTTTTTATTTGAAACCCAACAAAAATTTTGTTAAACTAAAAAAATATTTTACGACATTATGACAATACTACATAATAGGAGACAGTTTGAATCCCCCAATTAAATTATTTTTCCATATTTATCGAAATATTTTGTTGTTTTCCAAAACAGAGGCTATATATTAGATAAAACTAGGTCGAACAGTAAAAATTATTGAATTTTATTATTCTTTATTTATTTCACAAGTTTTATACACGGAAAATATGACTTAAATCAGAGTGAATTTGGCAGAGGTCAAAGGTCATATTTTAGTATGATATTTTGTAAAAATTATATGCTAAAAATAAGAGGAAAATTTAACCCAATATAAGAAAATAGTTTATATTTCCCCGAGAGCATTAATTAAATGCTGAAAATATGACAAAATTCTGACAAATCTGAGCAGAGGTCATGTTATTTTTTATGAATATATAACATTTTTTTTGGTATTTCCCCAAGAGCATTAATAAAAAGCTTAAAATATTACAAAAAATTGGAAAAAATCAGGACGAGGTCAAATTTTGAAATATTAAGGGTGTATGATTTAAAAATGCAGGATTTAATAACGATGAAGTTATTTATACAAACATGTTATATATCAATGGATAGGGGATTTTCTATGGAATACTTTTTTGAAAAATATGACAATAAATTTTTATTGAGTTTTTGCATAGATACAAATTTTTCAAATTGAAATAAAATTTTTATTTATGAATATTTTTTAATGGAATTTCACATTTATGTAGATTTTTCTATTTAAAATGGAAAAATAAAAATTCCAAAAATTGGATTTTTTAGTTTTTTGGCTATAATATCCATACCACGGTCGGGGTTATCAGAACCTTTCACAAAATAATTAAGAAAATTTGCGAAAAATCCATTTTTTAATATTGATTTAATTAAAATTTATATTACTTTGAACTTAGTTATTATTTTTAAACAATTCTATTTCTATTTGACACATGCATTTGTTGTTAGTTAAATAAAAGAAAAATGGAGAAAGTCGGGAAATATTTGGATCCGCTGTTATCAAAGAACTGGAGTAGGTTGGGTAAAAATGTTGAAAATTTGACCTTTGGGTCAAAATAAGGAACATCAGAATTCATTTTAGAGGTAGGGTTTCTTGGGCAAAGTTTCTTATTTTGAACCCTAGAGTACGATTTTCCTTGTCACTTGGGCGATTTTTAAATCTACCCGCTCTAGTAAACAACGAAGTTTTTTTGCTTCGAAAATGTTGAATTTTGTGCCAACAAAGCGTCATATGCGGGAAGTTTTACTTTACTTCTTTAATTTTGAAAAAAGTGTCGCTGAGGCAAACCATTTGCTTACCGAAGCTAATGTGTTTCAGCGGTTTCAACATGCGAGAGGTCAAACCATCTCTCGCATGCAGTTCAAAAGAGATGATTTTGCCACGGAAGAAAAAGATCAAAAGTTTGAAGACTAAGAATTGGAGGCATTACTTACATGAATATTGTTGTCAAACTCAACAAGAGGAGCAAGCAACAGGATTCATCCAAAAGCAGGGAAATAGGGTATCATACTAATTAAAGCTGAGAGACATTAAAATATGATTTTGCATGTCCGAAATGAACGTTTTAAAAGAAAATAATTTTTGCACCGAATATTTTTTGCGATAAATAATGGATCCTTACGATAACCCGAAGCGTACATGAAGACAGGCAAACTAGCTGAATCGATACCAAAACCAAATATCAATGACGCTAAGGTAATGCTCTGTATTTTGGTGAGAGCAAAAGGGTCCTATCTATTATGAGCTGTTGAGATCTGGCCAGACCATCACATGGAACCTGTATCAAACGCAACTGATTCATTTGAAGCCAGCATTGGCCGAAAGACGTACAGAATGAAACCGTAATAGTCCATCATCACAACTCAAGGCCTCATGTTGCAAAACTTGTTAAAAACTATTTAGAAAGAAGTCATTCGGAAGTTTTGCATCACCCGCCTTATAGCCCAGACCTTGCCTCGCCCGACTACTATTTGTTTCGATCGATGCAGAATGCTTTCTCTGGGATACGCTTCACTTTAGGACAGATTATCCGAAATTGGCTTGATTGCTGGGCAGTTCTTCTGACTCGGAATCAATATTTTTTATGAAAATACACTCAGGTATCGTTTTATGCGATAGATGCATTCCAAAAAAAATCGCATAAATTGAATTCGCATAAAAAAGATCAACAAAAATATATTTATTTAACAATAAAAACAAAATACGTTAAACAAAAATATTTTTAATTACAGAAAAAGTGATAATGATCCAAAAAATATGAGCTAACACATTTTTTAAGGAAATTCTGTAAATATGTATGATTAATCTGAATCACTGAATAATTGTCTGCATCGGTAATGGAATTGGTTCAACGTCACTTTCATCACTGGATGATATGATCATATTGTCATCATATGGTAAAATATAATTTTCATCACTAGAATTAATCTAGTGAATAGGGGATGAAATCAAAGAATTTTTAGGAGCTTCAATTGCTTCCTTTCTAGCATAATAATTTGTCATTAAACTTTGCGATTTTGAATTTTTCAGTTGCTTATGCAACTCTTGATATCCGTAAAAGAGATCAGTCAGTCCGCGATGAATCTTTAATTCTCTTTCCGTATCTGAATCTATATTATTTCAGTGATGAATCTATATTATATCAGTTAATTTAAAAATGGTAAAAAGGCCCTTAAGGGCTCAGTTATGTAAATGAAGAATTAAAAAAAACATCTAAAATTTCAAAATCTTTTAAAATTCTAAAAAAAAATTTAATTTAAAAATCGCATAAATTTGAATCCGCAGAAAAAAAATCCGCATAAAACGAGACCTGAATGTATAACGAAATATTTTTTGTATTTCCCCAAGAGCATTAATAAAGTGCTTAAGATATTACAAAAATTGGAAAAAATCAGGAGCAGGTCAAAGGTGAAATTTTGATTTTTAAATAAAATACAACAAAATATTTTGTATTTTCATAAGAACAACAAAATAATGAAAATATTTGAAAATTTAACAAAATCAGGACGAGGATAATTTTATTGAAAATATAACGAGATAAATTTGGAAAATATGAATCAAATCAAGTCGTGGTCAAAGGTTATATTTTTAAATTGTATGATTGTTTGTTTAAATATTACGAAACTAGATTGTGAAATATTAAAATGTTTAATGAAAATATAAGGAAATATTTTGTTTTTCAACAAAAGCATTAATTAAGGGCTAAAAATATGACGAACATTGGACAAAAACAGGATGTTCTATGGTCCATTAATCAAGTCGAAAAATTGTATTAAGAACGTATGAGACAATTGCACCCATTTACTGTACGATTTTTAATGAAAATATAATCAATTAGTTAGTGTTGAAAACATAATTTCGACAAATTCAGGACGAGGTTAAACGTCATATTTTTAAATATTATGTTTGGAAATATGTTTAATACTTCCAAACTTCATGGTCGATGAGACACCGGTTAACACATCCAATCATGTCTTTATTTTCAGAACATGCTTTCTCAGTTAGTAAGTTAAGGCTTAAAAACAGTCATTTACAGCCCACAGTTTTTTAAAGGTAACAATTCAATCAACTTAATTTTCATATCCAACTACTGTGATATCACAGTATAGAAGACGTTGACATAATCTGGGTGATTATCTGCGTATAAAATGTCGCCAAGTTGTATAATTTTTTTGTTCTTTGTTTTACATTCTCTTTTTTTCAATTTTTATTTTTTTTTTTTTTGTATTTTGGAGTGTGTGTCAAAATTTATCAGTCACGTTGATTTTTGGTATGTGCTACCTCGCCCCATATGTAATCAGCTCAAAGTATGTATTATAATATTAATAATATTAAGACGATAAAAAATTCCTTAAGATTATTGGGGTTTTCGTTTAGAATTAAAACTGAATTGCTAAATATGTGTAAATAAACGCGAATATCTTTGGCTGATGAACTGGCTGATACAAACAACAAAGAACTTGTCAAAGAACAGCGAGTTTTGCATTTTTTTATTTTATCTTTAACTATCTTCTTCTGTTGTTGCTGTTGCTGCTGATGATGTTTAATAATTTAATATAAATTTTAACATATGAATTGTCAAGGAATTCCAAACAAAAAAATATAAAAAAACTAAACTAAAAACAAAAGTATCAATGTATCGTCGATTGTATCTACACTCGTATATGAAGTTACACATTTGCTATATTTTTGTGTTTTTATGTTGTTTTTTTTTTCTGTAGCAGATCTGTGAGATTATGGTTATTGGATACACTTAAGATGGGTGGCCTGTTTGACAATTGTTATGACAATGTCAAATAAAATTTTTGCAATTTTGAAATTTTGTTGCAGACATCAGCAACAGCAACAACAGCAATACTTGTGAGTAAATATGTATAATACTTAATCGAAATACTGGTACTACTTAAATGTGAATTGTGAATTATTTTAAAACTCTTCACACCTTATAGGTTTTTCAGTTTCCACTTCCAACCATCCATTTCAGTTAAAGTTTATGTTCATTATTGTGTGTATTTAGTGTTGTTGTACGTGTGTTGTTTGCTGCATCGTCCTTACATATTTATTGTTATATACATTAGGGTAATGTGTTTTCTTTGTATTACAATTTTTGGCTGTGAAATGCATTGAAAGGGTGTTTTTTTTAAATAAATCTTAATAAAAAATTGTTTATTAGAAAGATCAATACATGGCATTGACATTTGAAAATTCTGGCCGTAAGTCACGAATAACACGATCAATGTTGACCTCCAAGGCGTCAATTGTTACTGTTTTATCAGCATAAACTAATAACTTCACACAAAATAATCGAGAGTGGTCAAATCGCACGAACTTGGAGTCCAATAGACAGGTTCATTTCTCGAAATCAAGTAAATGCAAAATTTTGATTTCAATAAATCGATGGTTGCGGTCCCCGTAGCGCTATCCTGTTGGAAACACATCTCCACCGGATCAATAGCATCCATATTATCAAACAAAAACTCATTGATCTTGTTCTTAGTCAGATGCCTTTCGTTTTTAAGTTAAGTTTAATAATGTTCAGATCTTGGTGATCCAAAGTCTATTGAAAAATGCATGTAGAAAGTTGGTTCCAATAAAATATTCGATGTAACCCACTTGGAATGGCATCATAAATTACTGGTCTTGTTTTTTGAGATTATTTGATAGATTTTTAATCAATTACAACCCTATTCTATATTTGTTTCTCCTATACAAAACCACAAAGCTTTTAAAGAACGGCGTGGTAGTGTTAACAACATCCCGGTCGGAACAACTTGAAATATGGAGACAACACTACTCTAGCTTTCTGTCCAAAACACTCTTTGCTACTGAAATCATGTGTACTTGCACTAGCCATTACGTAAGACAAGATATCCCAAATCGGGAGCCTCACTTTAACGAAATATTAAAAGCTGTCTCAGACTTAAAGGCAAGTAAGGCCCCTGGAGCAGATAACATTGCACCTGAAATTCTCAAAGCGGACAGCCAAACAAATAATCGTCCTTCCGACAACCACTGATTCAAACCTTGTGGTCTACTAAAGAATTGGATTTCCAGCTCAAAGAAGGTATTATCGTAAACATTTCCAAAAAAGGAGACCTTACGGAATGTCAACAGGAGTTAGGCAAGGATGCATATTGTCGCCTTTGATGTTCAACATAGTGCTTTACGTTATTATACATAATGCAACTCGAACTAGCAGAGGAATAAGATATGCAGCAGACACCTGCTTACTGTCACATAGCCACAGAGATATGGTATCAAAACTCAAGGCTCTAGAGATCGAAACGGTAAAGGCTGAGCAACACCATTAATACCAACAGATTCAAAATAAGCAACGTCGACCTGGATGATGTAATATCTTTCTATTACCTTAGTAGCATCATTACGAACATTGGCGGCTTTAGTAATGATGAAGCATACCGAAGTCCAAATCAACAACCGTCTTCTCTTTCAAAACCAAAATAAAGTTGTTCATCATGACAACAAGACATGGAAGTCTGTGCAGGTATTTGCCAATCGATATGCAAAGATATTCTGGGCAGCAATAATATCAAGCGCAAATCTATGGAGCAGAACAAATAGACGGCCAATACAGATTGAAATACTCAATCGAAAATGGCGATGGATTGATCATACTTTACGCAGGACCACGGGAGACATAGCAAAAACCGCCATTGACTAGAAACTCCAGAAGAGGCCGCCCATTGCACACATGGAGGCGTCAACTTTAATGCGAAATGACGCAATGCGGTCTTTGCTGGAGAGAAATCAAGCATAAATCGTCTAACAGAATTGAATGAAACAATATAAGAACCATAGAACATAATAACAATAAAATGCCATGATTTTTCTTCGTTTTTTATATTGCCCGAATTCCGGATACTGGACCATACCCTAATTTCGGCCTAATTCGAAACCGAATTTTCGCTCGCTCGAATTCTAACTATCGGATTTGTCTAAAATTGTCAGCGTTCCAGTGTTACATCAATTGTCACAATAAAACGGATCCACACTCCGAGAAATTCGAAAAGAAAATATAAAAAAGATCACCCTAATAAACATATGTATATGCAATGATTGGGAGTGTGTGTGTGCGTTGCGGAGTAGAGTAGAGCATGTCATGAATATTGTGCATGGCATTACCAAACCGAGACATTATCTGAACATTTCAATCCTTTACCACCAGTCTCTTTGGCGACATATTCACACGCTAACTTTTTGTTGTTGAAAATGTTTTTGTTTTCATGATTTTGTTGTTGTTGTTGCTTCATTCGCTCACAGATCACAGATCGAAGTCTTGACATTTTAATCGCATTTGCTTAAACTCAGTGAACAATTCCGACTGACATCGTAACTCGTAACATTAACAAAAGTGTGGTTACAAAATAAACTTTACTAGACACATACGAAACGACAACGATGACTCTGACAACTGCAACAGAAACTACAGCAACAACAACAATAATAAATGAAAAAGCGACAATGACGTCGACGACAGCAACGACGAATGTGTCGTTCGTAATAAGGCTAGATTTGCCGCCGCCTCATGTCTTGAAATGTTTTAAAAATGTCATTAAAGCTTGCACAGCCAAACAAACAAACAAACAAACACACTTAAATACACCAAAGATTGCTGCAGCCAAAGGTAGACGCTCTGATGCTACGCTTTTAATCGCTATAAGCGTAGATTGTTGCAATATAATCCTGCATCTACACTAGTTCACTAAGACGGAGTCTGCTGTAACTCTTCCTTTTCGTGAGTGAGTGTCTGTCTGGCTGTGTGGAATTGGAGGCCTTCTCCTCCTTTCCTCTAGAGCAGTATTTATAATATTCATACTAATGTGCTTTAAATTAACTTGTACTAGTATGACATTACCATCTTGCTCATCTTTTCCATCTTTCTCATCATCATCATCATTTGCTGCATCTTTTCATCTACAACCACCATCTACACCGGGAGTACTTTTGTCTTTGATTTTTCTTTTTCGTGTGTTTAAATTTCATTATTACCGTATGTATGTGGAATTGTTGTTGTTGTTAACTCGTTGTCAGCAGCAGTTTTGACACACGTGACATCTGCTCCAACCGTCTGACATCACTCACAAGCTCAGCTCTGCTTTGCTCAACTCAGCTCAGTAGAGTTGAGTTTGAGTTCAGGTCCCCGCAATGATGATGATAGCTTATTTAAAACATTTCTCAACCTAACATATGTACATTCCCTACTTGGGGATACTTGTCGCTATAAAGCAAAAAGAAAACGGCCAAAAAACAATACATAATATAAAAAATAAAAAATCACAAGCTTGTCGTATTAAACAAAGAACCTAAACGAACTATGATGATGCGTTCACATTCGCATTTGCGTTTCATTTCATTCTCATTTTTACGTATTTGTCGTCTTTGCCGTTGTCTGATTTCGCCAGCCAATTCACAGTCGCATTCATAAATGTGTGTGAAATTTACCATAAAGTGGCTTCACTTCTCAGCAAAGCTCAATCAGTCAAGTCCGTCTGTCTGTCTTTCTGCCTGGCTTGTAGGTTTGTGTAAGTGTGTTGACAAAGTTTATTTTAGTTTATAATTTTTTCGGTTTTTTTCGTTCGTACGTTCGTTGCATTTGTAGCGTCATTGCAACTATGTGTTTTTTTTCTTCTTTCCAGGCGACTTAATTTAAGAGATCGTGATAAGAGTTAGAAGCCCCTTGATTTATTTCTATACAATGTCAGTATGTGAGTGTGCTTTTTTGAAATACGTTTTTTTTGTTGTCACTGCATTCAGTTTTTCTGTTATTATTTTTGGGATTTCGTACAGTGAAACGAAAAGTTCTGGTAATAATTATGAACTTGAAGAGTTTTTTTTAGATTAGGCTATGGAAATGCGTGGCATATTCAACGGAATTTTCGTTTAAGAATACAGAAGTATCTACAAGTTTTCAGGACCAAACGAAATTTCGCGAATCTCGAAATGCACATCTACTAAATCCATGTACTCCTGAATGTATTGGTATCATTATACAAAGGAAGTTCTGACCAGCATTGGGGAGTTAGAGATCTCGATCCATTACGGAAAAGTTAAGATAGTTATTATTATAGAGACAAAATGCACCGGATTCCTAACTTTACACCACAATAGGCCCAGTCTTCTTATGAAGCCAATTGTTTTGTTTGGCGAGAGATCAACAACAAGAGATCAAATCGGGACCTTTAATATTGCTCTGCACTTTCTTGGGCAATAAAAAAGGATTTATCTGGGCTCATGTAGGGAAAACTATAAATTCCAGAAACTACTATAGCTTTAAATTCCAGCTTCTGGAATTTATAGTTTTCCTTACATGAGCCCAGTTAAATCTCTCCATTGGCAAACGAATTCCGAATCAAGCCTCACTCTAGTCGCGCGGTAACAAAGAAAGGTTCCAGTTCTTTCAAAGTGAAATGTCAGATCATTCCCAGCATGGGTCTCATGACAAAGTACCCAGCACATTGCAAATCGATGATGACACTGGACCATAATCATAAAAGGATAAGCAGCCTGGCTCTTCAAACCCTTACTTTATCCTTAAACCTAAGAAAAATGGAACATAGATTGGAAACTCTCCTGTCAAAGACCTAGTTCAGTTGTCAAAAGCCGAATGTATAAGTAAACAAATAAGAGTGCTATATTCGGCTGTGCCGAATCTTATATACCCTTCACCAAATTATACTTTAAAATTTTAAATATTTTTAGGTAAACAAAATTTAATTTTTTGGAAAAAAAATTTTTTCGATTGTTATTTTAAATTTTTCTTTTTTTGTAAATTTAAATTTTTTTTTTTTAAATTTAAAAATTTTTTTTTTTTTTGAAAAAAAAAATTCGGGTTAAAATTTTTTTTTCCGATTTTGACCCATTGTAGGTCCAACTTACTATGGTCTTATATACGTCGTTGCAAATGTCTTTGAAATATCTATCATTAGATATCCATATTGTCTATATTAATGTCTTAGTAATCCAGATATAGGTCAAAAATCGAGGTTGTCTTGGTTTTTTCCTCATATCTCAGCCATTTGTGGACCGATTTTGCTGATTTTAAATAGCAAAATTCTCGAAAGCATGGTTGACAGAATTATTGAAGATTTGGATCCCGAAGATATCTGGGGTCTTCAGAAAATTGATTTCAACAGACAGACAGACGCACAGACAGACGGACATGGCTTAATCGACTCCGCTATCTATAAGGATCCAGAATATATATACTTTATAGGGTCGGAAATGAAAAATGTAGAAATTACAAACGGAATGACAAACTTATATATACCCTTCTCACGAAGGTGAAGGGTATAAAAACACTCGGATATGTGATTTTTTGAGTAATTTTTTTGATTGAGTTTTTTTCTAGTTTCCGCTCTATGTGTATTTCTCTATGGTCAGACGATCCGGCTTTCAAAGTAATAGATTTTTTGTGAAAGAATGTTGTCGAAAAATTCAGGGTCACGGAATCCAAATTGTAAGAAGTTGTGACTGGGAATTAGAAGACTTGAGTGTCATTGCAAATAATCAAGGAGCAGAGATCAATCTGTACTAATAAGATTGAGTATCTGAAGGATTGAGTATCTGTATCATAAATCAATTTTCGACTTATGATATTTTTTCAGTATCATTTGGTCTTCTGAATCAATTGAACGTTCAACTTTTAACTGCCTTCTTCCAGTTATATAAAGTCTCGACGTAAATTCGCTGTTTAGTTAAGTTGAACTTTAATCAAGGAGGATAGATAGTTTGTTAAATACTACAAGGATTGGCACAAGTATTTTTAAACACAACAAATGATTAACGGTATTATTTCCAAGCTGTTGAAAACCATATGTTGTGAAGAATGCTTACGATCCGAAATTAAAGATGCTGTTAGTAAAGATGTTAAAATCGTTTAGTCGATACAGGGTCCTTATGATATAGAGTTTCAAATAGCTTTATCTTGGTATGTCCAAAATATTTTGAACTTCAAAATATTTACACTCTGGAAAGTCTAGATATATGTATATAAAACTGTGAGTTCTACTCGAATCAAATTCTAACCATTGCAGATGTGAAGACTGAAATTTCAAATCAGCATTGACTGTTGACCCATCGATAATTTACTCATTGTTATTCTCCGTGTACTACCGTAACACCAGAACATTCAGAAGACTAGGAAATTTTTGGTTTTTCAGATGCAATCTTTGTCGCATTTTTGGTGAATTAAGTGCAGAATGACCCCTTTTATCCAACATTGTCATCAACACTTCGTAAATAATTGCCGCTAAAAACAAGGTATTTTACCACCTCACAAACCAACCATAACCACAACCAACCAATAAACTTCACGACGGACGAACAAACGAACGAACGATCAAACGGTGGCGGAGGCATGAAGTGCAGCCAGAGCGCGTTGAAAAGCAAAACAGCACACATCCAGATATTCACACTTATAATTTACGAGGATTTTCTAGAATGTTTTGTGAGTATGTGAGAGTGTTTAAGGGTATCGCAAAACGAATCTTCGACTTTATGTTGTATGAGAAACAGTGAATGAAATACTTTTAAGCAGATTAGACTTTACAACTCTGGCAGAGTTCTGGCTCAGAAAAAAGCTTAGGCAGTCAGGCAGCAGATAGCGGTAGGAATTCATACATATTTGCATGTACGATTGTTTGTGACTGTTTGCAGAAACTGCAAAACCAAAGTAGACAAGATAATTTCATTTAAATTATGTTTAAATTATAAATTCATTTTCAGCAACTACGTTCACAACAACAAGAGCAACAACTTGAAGTTGCCTAGTTTAGACGTTCTGCTAGTCGTTCAAAAAACAAACTTTATCTCTATTTTAGAACAATGTTGATGTGTTCGCTGCCTGCTTGCTCTGTGCACCATATACGAGTACAACCTTTATACCACTAACTCGTAGAATAAATGTTGCTCAAACAAACAAAAAAAAAAAAAAACTTATCAAATGCTCAGATCACTTAGTGATCATTTAACCAACATTTGTGTAAAGTCAAAAGAAGTTACAATTTCAACAGAAAACTGACCAACCGACACAAGAAGACAACGGACATGGGATTGGACACAGAAACACAAAAAACGCAAAAAGAAATGAAATCAAATGGATAACGATACTTTGACTTTATTTTATTGCAAGTGCTCTAGAATTAAATTTATTTTGCTGAATTGTTTCAACAAATAAAACAACAAACAGAGTACATACTGAAGAAACAAAAACCAACTTGCAACAAAAAAAAAAAGGAAACAAACTTTACGACCAAAAGCATTATCTCATCTTTATCGGTATTTCATACAATTTGCCAGCAACAGTATAATTGAAATCCGAATTTATACTCAAACCTCAAACATACATGTAGCAAACTAAAGAGGAACCAAAACAAACAAAAAGAAAATGTGAAGAATCTTGTGAAGATGATGATGATGGTTGGTGGTGATCGTGGTGGTGGCGTTGCTACGACGACTGAGTATTCGTAGTGTTTAGTAGATGTCAGCTATAAAATAAGTAAGTCAGAGAGCAGCATGCGCGCATGTTTGGAATTCGCTAGAGATAAGAGTCGACAAATTGCTATCTTAACTGCTTTTAACGCGTCTAAAGAATGGCCATAACGAGTGCTATGCCAGTATAAGACACACAAACGAAAAATAAAAAAAATAACAAACGACAGCTGAAGGAATAGTATGAGGTACGAATGAACGTTACTGATTTTATTATATCACACAATGATTTAGGAGAGACTTAACCAACCACCCGTACTTAGAATTTGTCATTTATAATGAAGAATGAAAAAAAAGGATTATTACTACAAGGATTGCAAAGTTCCAGGGCTTAATAATAAACAAATGCTTAACTAGGTCCGTTTCTGTCAAGGGAATATACTTGAGATTTTAACATAGGGATCTAAATCAGTTTAAGTAACGATATAACTTGTTCCAAACTAAAATTTCGACCATTGGGAGTAATGGGTTTGGCTTAATCACCTCTTTGGATTTTCGGAAGGTTGTAGTGCATTTGTTAGTCAATGGTTGAAAAAAGTACACTGAGATAGGATAAATGGGTCGCCTGTCGGAAAGCACGATGAATCGTAGGAATTAAGGACTTTTGACAGACCCCACAAATTATACCGCTCAACATTTCTTCTTGTTGCTCGGTTCTTATGGAATCACCCAGTACTCCTAATAGAACCAGATACTCCAGGTTTGTCAGAGTCCATTTGTGAAATTACATAGATCCGGATAAGAATGCAGATATCCATGTATCTAAGTCTGCGATTCTATAATCCAGACAAACGTTTTTTTTACAGAAACAGTGCTTCGTAAGCTTAGTAATGAGAATTGCAATTTATTTTGAAGTTCCACATAGTCCAACTAAGTAGTCAAGGATATCTTACAAATAAAATCCAAACAATCATGTTCTGTCACTTGTTTGTGTCGACTTGGAGAGGCACCATCTGCATTTAGTAGAGGACTATCTACAGATTCTGCAAACCCATCTTCCCAATTTTATGGACAATGTGCTTATCCCGAAAAAGAAATTGTTTTTCAACAAGATGGTGATCCGAAGCACACAGCAGAAATTGTAAAGGAATGGATTGGATTAAGTACCGACCTCAATCCGATTGAAAATCTTTGTTCAATCGTGAAAGGACAACCTTTGGGATCGTGAAAGGACAACCTTTACATCGTGTAAATGCGGAATGGAATCGAATTCCAAAAGATGATATCGAAAATTTAGTAGAAAGCTTGCAAAACCGCGTAAATCAAATTGTTTCTAATAAGGTTCTATGAACAGAATATTGAAATTGGGTTAGTTTTTCATTTTCCAATTTTTTACGAATAATATAATAAAAATAAAATATTTTTTTTTGTTTTTATGGATGACGAAAGTCAGTATCGTGAACATGCACTCACTTCTGCTCACCACTGTAAGTATGTGATCCTGTATGTTGGGCATTCGTACAGAAGGTTTTTCTATTGACTCTTCATTCTATTCTTTCTCCTCTGGCAAACTTTTACTACATTAGTCATTATAGGAAAGGTCTGATTTGCATTCCATCGCACATTGTCTTGTGTGAATAGCTACTACTTATACCTCATGGATATCTCTCTGTCGAATTGAGAGATACTCAGATCCTGATTAGAGCGCATACCATGTTATATTTGCGTTCCCGTAAGCTGGATAATCATACAGAAGGTTGACTCTCTTAAACTTATTTCTTTTCATCTAAACATTTTTAAAAATAGATTGACCTGAGAAAAAAAGTGCAATATTTGCATTTGAAAAATTGGACTTTAGCACAGTTTTGGTAGCCGTTTAACCTATAGTGCAGTGTAGACTATTGAAGTCTCAATACAAAACGCCAAAGGTCTTATTACACCGTACGACACTCAATATTAGACACGAACCGGATGATATACGTCCGAAACAATAAATTAAATGGAGAAAAGCTGCGTTTTGAGTTTTTCATTTCGTGATCCTGTTTCCTTTTAAAAGGACTTCAAATGGTCAGAGGAGTACATTTTAAAAAAAAAAATTTTAAATACTTCTGATCATCCTACTATGTCAAATTTGGTGTCAAATGATCAAGAAGAGTTGTAAAATATTTCGTATTATTTTTATTTTATCCTGTAAGGATCAAAAGATGTCAAAAATTTCCTTTCAAATTTTTATCCTTGAATATTATTTTAGATTTCCAATAATTTTTTTTTTTTTAAATATTGAGTTAAAGATCCAAATATTTCATCCTTCTATCTTAACTACTTAAGTGTTAAAAAATATTTTAAATTTGAATTATTTGATTTTTTATATTTTATTTTAATATTTCATTCGAAAAAAATATAACAAAATCCGTTGTGAAAAGCAACGAGAAGACTTTTTAATAAACAAGTAAAATGGTAAAATGGGAGCTATGACTAATTATGGACCAATCGTCACAAAATTTGGTGGGATGAATTGCGAATATATGAAACACATTTGTGTTGAATTTTGTTTGGATACTGACATATTTCAGAGTTATGTATATTAATGACATTTTCGAGAATGTTGCTTATATGGGACCGATCGTCAAGAAATTTGGTCGTGAGAGTTCGGCTTACATAAAACTTAATTGTGCTGAATTTGGTTTGAATATGTTTATAATTAATATATTTATGAGAGCTTAACTATTTTCAAATATACCAATTGTATGGGGGCTAGGTTAAATAATGGGCTGATTCTAATCAAATTCAATGTGCCAAATTTTGCCGAATTGGTTTACATGGATGGACGGACAGACGGACGGACATCGCTTAGTCGACTCAGAAAGTGATCCTGAGCAGATTGGTATACTTTAAGGTGGGTGTTGGGACAATATTTTTGTATGTGGCAAAAAACAGCCCTAACCCATTATACCTCACCCACTATGGTGGTGTAGTTTATAAACATGCACTTTTCTTAATAAAACTTTTTTGTATACTAATAATTTTTTTTTTATATTTTAATTTGACCTTTATATATAAACGATGAAATTTTGACATTTAGTATATAATATTTGGGTCTTTAACGAACTATTTTTTTAAAATGAATTTTTTGGCAATCTTAAAGGATAAACATTTTAAAGGACATTTTTGACATCTTTTGAGCCTTACAGGATAAAATAAATATAATACAAAATATTTCACAACTCTTCTTGTTCTTTTGACATACAATTTGTCATTGTTGGAATAGCAGGAGTATTTTTAAATATTTTTTGAAAAAATGTACTTCTTTGAAACTTTGAAGTCTTTGAAGAAGGACGCAGGATCACGAATTGAAAAATTGAAAACACAGTTTTTCTCCATTAAATTTATAGTTTCAGACGTATATCATCCGGTTCGTGTCTAACGAATTTTTTCTCTATTTGTCGGACGGTGTTATAATACTGAAAATCGGCAAAGTTGGTCCATAAATATTAGAGATATGGACAAATGAATCAAAAAAATATTTTGGAAATCAAATTAAACAAATTGTTTCCACAGATTTGTACCAATTTTTTTAAATTTTTTTACAAAATATAGGTTTTAGGCTATAAATCGTTATTCTGACACAAAAATATTCCTTCTCCATAAAATCCTATTTTAAACAATAAAATACTTTTTCACCAATATCAAAAAAATTACCACAAAATTTGTTTTGTATAAAAATTAATAAACATTTTCTCAAGGATCAGCTAATACAATATGTGTTAATTTTCAAATAAATTACATACTCCATAAGCAACATCATCCCTTTACCTATGTATATCCCTATGAAATGATCTGCCCTATGTGCTCTATTAAATTCCTGTAAAACAAAATGCTTGCTTGCTCAAACAAAAACATGCATGCGCAGACATAGAAACATATTGCATCTACTCCTTACCTTCTAATAATATGTAAATTATCAAGACAAACACCACATGAGCCAAATAAAACATTAACAAAAAAAAAATTTGAAAATAAAATGAGCCACCTCCTCTGCATTTTGTTGTAAAGTTGTTCCCATTTATTTTCAAACAAAAAGCGTAAC
Source organism: Calliphora vicina (assembly GCF_958450345.1). Taxonomy (NCBI): domain Eukaryota; kingdom Metazoa; phylum Arthropoda; class Insecta; order Diptera; family Calliphoridae; genus Calliphora; species Calliphora vicina. The sequence continues at coordinate 10,546,390 of NC_088781.1, read as the reverse complement.
TTTATCATTCAACGCGTATTTATATCCGTAAACTTGTAGACTATATAAACACAGATATACACAGTATTCATACATACATGTTTGTTAATGTTTAAGCGTATTCCTAAGATAATGATCTTCATTTTTTCGAACCCATTTATCAGCCCTACTTTGACGGCAAAGAAAAAAATATATATAAAATCAACAACAACACCGAGAGGAGGACAATTGATATTAAGATGCCATGCTGTGCTTTTGGGAGAGTACGAACAAAAAAAGCTGCAAAGAGTGAACTTATAGAATCAAGGCAATTGGTGTGGTGGAAAGTAACATTTGGCTAGATTCTAAAGATAGATTGAACAAAGAATTGAAATAAATAATGTAGATTGAATTGGCGTTGATTTGTCAACATGACACACATTTCTGTTTTACAATTTGTTTCCTTTAAATGCAAACATTGCATTTAAACACCGCACTATAAAGCACACATTCGTTTTTCTTTTATTTTTTTTTTTTGGTTTATTGTACCTTTGTTGGTACGTACGTTTAGTTTACTTTTGTTTGGACTTGTGGCAAAACAAAACAAAAAAAGAACTGACTTTAACAATCACCAATCTGTTTCATGTACCAGCACCAACTATTGGCATCACTTTTAGCACAACTACTCTTAACAGCACCACCACCACCGCTAGTCACTTAGCCAGGCTATAGTTACACTCTAAGTTTATGGTTGGTTAAAGTTAGTTTCAACTTTTTATATAGCTACATTACTTTATATTATTAATTCCTTTAGTTTCTATAAGGAACATAGGACCTCAAGGCTATTTTACTTAGAAGTAGTTTAATTAATAACTGCTGGCTGCATGCACATTTCCAGTGCTCGAAAATTCTACTTATCAACAATATTGATAACTCGCTGTTATTAACATTGTTTATAAGTATGACAACATTAACTATTAAAACTGCTAACATTAAAGCTGCAAAATGCTATAGAAATAGACAGTTCATGAAACTACTAGAAGATGGCACTGTGCATAGAAATAGTAACAGCAAGTTGGAGAGAGTCAGTGTATTGTAGGCGCTGTTAAATTTAACATCAACTGTATTACCAGTGTTTTTTTATAAGTTTGTGTCTTAATAGAGAATGACTATTTAAATTGTTGTGTTAATTTAAATAAAGAGTTGTTACAATTTTTAAACTACTGATCGCTTTTATTTGCAATTAAAAGAAAACGGATTATTTTAAGGAATTAACCATCGTTTTTAAAAGGTAAAAACGTAGCAATTGGTGTGAGAAGTGGGATTACATAGTAAGGAGCAGTTATGAAGTTTGAAGAACTAAAAGTGGAACAACTGAAGAAAGAATTGATAAGTTGGAGCTACCAACAATAGGTAATAAGGTAGAATTGCAGAAGAGGCTGATATAAGAATTCAAGCGGCGTTATATTGTTATCGGAGTATAAAGAAGAAATTGAAGCACCGAAGTATAAAAAAGAAGTCTGTACAAGTAGAGTGACAGCCGATTTTTTTTTAGATATCAAAGAGTGCCGGGTGGAATATTGTGACACTAGGCCTAAAAGTTAAGTGCTGAAAATTTTAACCAAATCGGACAACGATTTCTGGACGCACATCGAGGTCAAAGTTCAGATATATGCAAAATTTTACTATTTATATGGAATAAATATGTGAAACTCGTTAACTTTCTGCATTGTTTTCTAGAAATATGTATGTATTTCTATTAATGAATATTAAATTAAAAAAAAAAAAATTTGGACATTGACCCTGTATCTCCTCTGGACTAAAATGACTCAAAAACTGTATTATCGCCAAAATTCGGAAAAAATGCTAATTTTTCAGTTTTTGGAAAAATTTTGCTACTAAATAAATACTTTTGCAATTGAATGTAAAAGAATCGAAATGTGTACGTAATTATCGTTGTAATGAGATATAAATAACAAAATTTCGTTAGAAAATTTAGGAAAAAAATTAACATATTTCGAGAAAAATTAAAATAAAATCTAATTTTTATTTATTTTACTTGTGTATGAGTTTTTGTCTTCGTAGGATACCGTTAACCTATTCGCAGGTATGGCCAAAAAAAAATTTTTTAACGGCTTTTTCGAATCTCTATTTTCAAATTTTTAAAAATTTTGTTAAACAAATTTCAGAATTTTTTCAAATATATATATTATATATATATATATAATATATATAATATATATATATATATTTTAAATAAAAATTATTGCAACAACAAGCAGCATGAATTTAAGCACAATGTTTGCTGCTATGATGGAAAAAGATAATGAAGTCCAAGAAAGATTTAGAGCCAACAACGAGAAACTGGCAGCGAAATTACAATAAATTTCTAGACAAGTTCAAGAAACTTCTAAAGCCACCAACGAGAAACTTCTTGCTGAAGTTCAAGAAACTTCTAGAGTAAACAACGATAAACTATTAGTTGAAATGGAAGCGAAATTTCAGGAAGGTTCTAAAGCTACAGATGAGAGACTTCAAGAAATGTGTGTGGTTATAGAGAGCAGAGTGTATTCCATTGATAAAAAGGTGTCCGTCTTAGAGAGTGGTCTAGAAAAATAATTCCAAGACAATGATGATAAATTTCTAGATCTGGAAATACCAAGATGGACCTGTGATTATTCCAGAACTATCTTGTAGAATAAAGACTCCTAGTTTTGATGGCGGCACTTAATGTTTTCAAGTTCCATTATGATACAAATGTCAAGAGCAACTTGTGGAACAATGAAGAAAAATCTACAAGGAATTAGGTGAAATGCTTACGCAACGGAATTAGGTGGCAGAGTGCAGAAAGCCACTGAGGCGCTGCAAGACTTCGCGATGGATATTAAAAGTTTGGTACACCTGTCTTATCCAGTCGAAAACCATACGTTAATGGATCAATTCAAGATTGAAGCATTTGTGATGGGCATTCATGATCTTGATGTAAAACACGCGGTACAACCTCAGCGACTTCTAATTGCCTAATGAAATTGATATAATTCCTTTTGATAAACTCTTTTATTAAACATTTTCTTCGAGTGTAAACTGACAAAGTTGTAGCTTGGTTGTTGGTTGGTTGCCTGGTCCATGTTAAGTTTAATATTCAGTGTAAATTAATAAGTACGTGACACTTGGTGATCTTTAACGACAGACGATGGCGCGGCGGTAGTGTCGGCAGTGGTGTTTGGCGTACACATTATTGCATTTATTTAAGTTTCCGATGTGTTGTACAAATGGGTGTGTATTGAGCAATATTTAAATAAAATACTCGTTATCAACACATTTAAATCTATAAGGAAGCGCGTGTTTGAATGTTAACAACAGCAGCTGATTGCTTTGGGTCCATCAGAGCAGATAGTGTTACGCGTTGCTTATAATTTGAAGTTTATGACAGTCTCTTGTTGGCTTTGCCGTAATCATTTTCCTCTTATTCATCAAGGTTTCTCCAAAAATTGGGGAATCATCTTAAAGTAGTAAAAACCAAAGACTCTGCTGCTACATAATCTAGTTATCATTTAAATGTCATCTCTGAGTAAGCGTTTCAAAAATACACATACGCTCGTAAAAAAACAAAACTTTTCATTGATTATGACAAAATTTATAGTAAAAAAAATGATGACGATAATGAGATGCTGTGTGTGTTGACTAAACTTGTCGCTTAAACCACAGCAAATAAATTTTAATTTAAGAAAAAAAAAAAAAAACCAAACCAAACATGATTCATGCTCGCTTAAGTAATCTTCAATTGTGGTGAGATGAATAAGAAACAAGAACTGCAAACAACAACAACAAAATATTAAAAAAAAAACAATTTGTACCACATTTAAGCAGACTTTAAGACTGCTGCTGCTGTTAACGCAGATTTACTAGTAGTTAACTGGCTACCTGGTTTAACTAAATGCAGACAGACAGCTTAAAAATAAATAGAGTTGTAGCTTTTTATATGAGTTTTTTACGCTTTTTTTTACATTTGAAGGCCAACATAAATTGTGCTACTTTGTTGATGCCCAGAAATTTCATTGAGCTGTTGCTGACTAATGTTTTTTTTCTTTGGAGAAAAGTCTGTCTATTCATGTACAAATAAATATTGTGGTTAATATTTGGTTTATTTAACACCTGATTGTAATACTGGTTTTCTTTCATTGAATTAAAAAGCTTCCAGCTTTTATTTGTATGGCTTCATCTTTAGTTTGTTGCATTTTGTTGCTGTCTGAATTTGATTTCCAGAGAATTTTTCAATTTTGTAACATTTTTATTAAATTTATTAGTATGAACTGAACTGAACAGTGATTTTAAGAATCAAAAATTTTAATAAAAATATATGGATTCTCAATAATTCATTATTACATTCATCTAATTTCATGTTTCCAGCTTCTTTATAATAGAATAATCTTAAAATACTATTAGCAAAAAGCATCATTTTTTTAAAAGCACTCCTTTCAGGAACATTTGATATACATTTTGTTTTCCTATTTAATATCATTATTGCAAAGAATGCAAAAAATAAAAATCGCTTTTAATAAATTCTTACTCACTCAGCACTAGGGTTGTCATTCGAATAAACATTATTTTGAATAATCGAGGAAAAAATATATTTTTTATTTGAATGAATAACATTTTTTTAATTTAAAATGAGGGTTTTACAATAAATGAGAAGGGTACATATCTGTTTTTTATTCTCACTTAGTTATTGTACATTAACAAAGCTTTTTTCCTTCAAAAATGTCGTATTTTGCACCAACGTCATATGTGAGAAGTTTTGCTTAACTTCTTTAATATGAAGAAGTAAGAGAGCTATAGTCGGCTGTGCCGAATCTTATATACCTTCACCAAATTATACTTCAAAATACAAATTTTAAATATTTTTAGGTGAACAAAATTTATTTTTTTTTTGAGTTTTTTGGAAAAAAAATTTTCGAATTGTTTTTTTAAAATTATTTTTTTTTTAAATTTATAAATTTTTTTTTGTTTGTTAATTTTTTTTTTGGTGAATCTTAAAAAATAATTTTTCCGATTTTGACCCATTGTAGGTTCAACGTACTATGCAAAGGTCTTTGAAATACATATCTATCATTAGATATCCATATTGTCTATAGTAATCCAGATATAGGTCAAAAATCGAGGTTGTCCTGTTTTTTCCTCATATTTCAGCCATTTGTGGACCGATTTTGCTGATTTTAAATAACAAACTTCTCGAAAGCATGACTTTAAATAACAAACTTCTCGAAAGCATGACAGAATTATTGAAGATTTGGATCCCGAAGATATCAGGGGTCTTCAGAAAATTGATTTCAACAGACAGACGGACATGGCTTAAACGACTCCGCTATCTATAAGGATCCAGAATATTTATACTTTATAGAGTTGGAAATGAAAAATGTGGAAATTACAAACGGAATGACAAACTTATATATACCCTTCTCACGAAGGTGAAGGGTATAAAAAACAGTACCGCACATCGATTGCTCCATCGGTTTCAACGTGCGAAATATGGTTTGAACGATTCAGAAGTGATGATTTTGACACGGTAGGAAAATATCCTCCTTGAAGACCATTGGAGGCATTACTCCATTAAGATGGTTGCAAAACTCAACAAGGGCTTGCAAAATCATTGGGAGCTATTGAAAAACGTTTGCGGACAGCAAGATTCATCAAAAAGGAGGCAAATTAAAGCTGAGAGACCTTGATTCACGATTTTGCAAATGATGCTTGCACGCTATAAAAGAATCATTACTTGCGATGAAAAATGGATATATTACAATAACCCGAATGGATATATTACAATAAATCCATGGCCCTAAGGTAGTTCTCTGTATTTTGTGGGAGCAAAATTGTCCTATCTATCTGACCAGACCATCACAGGGAACCAGTACCGAACGTAACGGATTCGTTTGAAGCATATGGCCAAAATGGACGTCCAATTTTGGGCCATTTTTTCAATCATTGCTGTAAGTATGTCACGAACAATGTTGGCATCCAAGACGCCAATTGTTGCTATTTTATAAATATAAACCAGTGACTTCACGTGGTCCCACAGAAAATAATCAAGAGGTCTATTTCTCGAAATCAAGTTATCGCCAAATTTTGATTTCAATAAATCCATGGTTGCGGTCGCCGAATGTTACGTAGCGCCATCCTGTTGAAACTACATCTCGCCCGAAGCAATGTCATCTAAAATTTGAAACAAAAAAATCATTGATCATGGTGCGATTTCCATTGATCGTTTGAAGAAATAAGGCCCGGTGATGCCATCAGCGTGTTAACGGTGCATTTATCTGGATGTAATGGAGTTTTTATGGTCTGTTGCGGATTGGTTTCAATATATATGCGGCAATTTTGTTTACTAACAAATCCATTAAGTCAAAAATTATCCTCATCGCTGAACACAATTTTGCGATAAAATAATTGACTATACTGATTTTCAAAGTAAATTTGGATAATTTGGTAGCATTGTTCAAGAGTCAAGACGCGTCAATCTATTCACGATGATTTGTCAAAGTATACTGATAATTAATGTCAAAAAGAGAACGAAGTATGACAGTTCGTTGGACAATTAACCCTTTCGTAAGTTCTATAGTGATTAAAAAACCGTGCAAAAATCCAAGCAAACAATTATTGATTGAAGCACTGGTTCCACCAGAAGTTCTCCAAGGAGGGGGTACTGGTTTCGTAGCTTAGAACTAATGACGAAAGTTAGAAAAAAGAAAAACCATAACTATGACTTAAACATTTTTGAAAATATTTCTCTCCAGCCGAGTTTTAAGCTCACAATTTTTAAAAAATCCAAAAATCAATTTAAATTCAAGCAAAATATTTAGGGAAGAAACCACTATGATGTTGTAGGATGCACAACGACGATTTGTGTAAATATTATTAATTTTTTTTAAGGTGTGTATGACTGAAGAAATGCTGTTTGTTGTAAGATGGTTTGTTGGCTGGCTGGCTGGCATGGCAGAGCACAGTATAGCACAGCAGTAAGCCAGCATGTATGCAGAGTGCAAAAATCTTTAGGTAGCTGCTTTCTAGTTGAATGTATTACTTAAATCTTAAAAACTAATGTTTGTATACAAACATTACGATAAGCAGCATACACAAACGTTTTAAAGTCATACATTTAATATGCAAGCAAAAACAAAATATTCACACTGTGCCACAAGCAGCTAAACAACAACAAAACTAACAATTGTAGTTGAAAAAAAGAAGAAAAGTCTTTACGTTGCCAAAAAAAAGGAAGGAAAAAAAAGAACTACAAGTGAGTAAAACCCATGCCAAGGCATTTAAGTTCTGTCGAATTCCTTTGAAAAACCACACGTGCCACAGCTCTCGACACCACACAGTGTAACCAATATGTTGCTGTATAAACACATCCATCCCATACTAGTTTATTTTAAATCTTCGCCTACTACTTCCACTACGATTACTAACACTACGTGTCTGTCTGACACACTGCTCCGACTGTGTTACCTCCTCACTCACATCCAGCCTCACCATAGCCAGAACTCAAGAGGCAAACAAAATGTTTGTTTGTTGCACTTCCTGTCACCTCCTGCTGTAGACGCAAGTTGTAAATCTCCCATTTGTAGTCCACCAGCTCGGTATGCGGGCCAATGCAGTTGCTGTTCTCGGAATGATCTTGTTGTAACAGCAGTAGTTACTCATTTCTTTGCATTAAACCAACAACAACAAATTTAACCACGTTCCATATCCAACTGCTTGGCTGCAAACACCAACCAACTCCTCCAAAAAAAAACTAAACTAAAATAAAATTGCAATTGATTTGATAATACGCATTTTATGTGCAGCAAATCCTTATACTCCTCGTACTCTGTTGCCACTAAGTAGAGATTTATTTGTGTATAAGTGTGTTTGGCAGTATGTGTTCGTTCCTGCTGGTTTGAAAAGCATTTTTGTTGTTGTTGTTCATTTGATGAAAATACAGTAGCCACTTAAGGGCATTCTTTACGCATTTGGTTGTCCATTTAATGATACAGAAAAGTGTCAGTAAGTGCCACAAAAAATATTTACTACTTCTTCTTTTTCAGGTACAACTTCATTAGATTGTCAGGCCAACTATTCAGAGGGGGGTTTTTATGTTAGATTTCTTAGGTATGTGAAAAACTAGCTTGAGGTTTTATTTATACTAGGATCCCCTGGTGGCCGAAATTCGACCACTTCTCAAACGCTTTTTGCCTTTAGCATTCGCAGCTTAAATTATAATTTTTAAAGGATATATTTAACCAAATAGATTTATATTGGCTGCAATTAAGTCAATTATCCAATGTTTAAATTAATAATATAACCTACAACAGATCCATATTAATTTTGCACTCCTTTTATTACCATGATAAAAATTTTATCTGAACTTTAAGCGAAACTCTGGTTCATAAATTTCTTGGCCAAATAACAACACAATTGGTCAATTCACAAGGTCTCTTATCAGTCGTATTGTCATAATGTGCTAATATACCACTACTCAGCAGCTCGGCTTAACCGACTCTTAGGCATTCGACGCTGGTCTCTGCTGGTTGGTTACGATAACACAATAAACATAGCATACAGAGTAGTATTATTTTAGGACATTTCTTGCTTGAAAAACAATAAAAACCATTGTGAAATATTAGTACATTATGACAATATGACATGATAAGACACCTTGTGAATTGACCAAATAATTCACAATGATCAATCATTCGGAAGTTTTATATCCTTCGTTAAAACTAACGAAACAAATAGTCTCTCGAACCAAAAAAAAAAAATTGGAGAAATTTTAGTTAATTTATAAAATTACTAGCTGTCCCGACAAACGTTGTTCTGCCATAGCTCACACAAAGTTTGAAGTCTCTCACTATAATAGTGTTCCAGATATGAGGAGCCGCAGAACAAAAGGTACTTTTACGAATTTTTTGATATTTTTATAATATTTGGGTTGAAATCTTCTAGAAAAAATCAATTTCGCAAAATTTTTAAATTTTCAAAAAAGTACCCTTTGTTCTGCAGCGCCTCATATGCACTAATAAATTTTTACTTTGTATGGGAGGTGCCATGCCCATTGTTCCTATATAGGTCAATTGTGAATCTAAACCATCCAGGGACCCACTGAAAGCATACAACAAATTTCATCGAAATCGGCTCAGCCGTTAAAGAGGAGAGTTCAGTTACTAACACACGTACAGAAGAATTATATATGTATATTGTTACGAAATTGTACTTGAATTCAAATATAACGATTTTAACGGCTGATTTAAAGTTGCATAATGCTTTCAAATAGCAGTGCCTCTCAAACTGTAACATATCTGTGGGCATTATTATCATTAAATAAAAGCTTTGAGTTGATCATTGATCGTAAGTATGGCAACGCTGAATGTTTGCTGCGATTCGTATATTCGAATTCGAATATTCGAGTTTTGACTGTTAAAGAACATTATAGAAAGTTCACAAGAGATGGCGTGTGTATTCGAAAGCTCTAGGCTTCGAATATTCGAGCTTTGACAGTTAAAGAACAATCTAGAGTGTAGATGGAAGTGTTATAAATTGTGGCAGAGATTGCATTAGTTAGTGAGTTTATCAGAGACGCTATTCGAATAAACATCAACTGAGTGCCTTAAACTGTGCTGTATTTTCAAGTGAATTCGTATACATTATTGCTTTGGTGTCGATTCGGCTATTTGGCAGGGCGTCACATACCATCTCTTACGCTTCGGGTTATCGTAAGTGATCGTATGTGAATCGCAAGTGAATGAATAATTCGATGTAAAAATGAATTTCATAAATAGCGTTCAAATAGCTTTTCGGACATGCAAAATCGTCGTTTCAAGGTCTCTCAGCTTAAATTCGTATGCTTTTGGATGAATCCTGCTGTTTGCAAACATTTTGAAATCGTTGATTGAGTAGATGCCAACGATTTTACAGCTCTTATTGAGTTCGACAGCAATCTACATGGAGTGATTCCTCCAATTCTTGATCTTTAAACATTTCCTCGATCATCTGCAACATACAAATATAAATACGTTTCGTCATCCATTATTTCCGTGTTCTGCCTTTGGCCTGTCAGGAACTTTTTGAGTCTTGTATGTTTTTAAACGTGCATTGACTTTAACTTTTCGTATCAAATAGTCCGAGTACTGAGCTAACCGGACTGCTTTCCTACTGGATGTATTGGGAGCTCTTTTGGAAATGCTTTCTATTTATTGACTTTAGAAATATGATGTGGACCATTCCTTCTACCTGATCCAGGCTTTCTATCAACGTACAAGTTCTCCCGATACTGTTTAATAATATTGGAATCAGTTTGGCGGTAGACCTTTGATTGTTTGGCCAACTTTTTGTAAGACCATGATGGGTTTGTTCAAAATATTTAATAATTTTATTACTCACTTCTTTCTTGTCAATCATTTTAATCAGACTAACAACAAATGATTTATCCTTATTAGTATTTATACATTACACCACCATAGTGGTGAGGGTATAATGCGTTTGTGCAGATGTTTGTAACGCCGATCGACTTAGAATCACTTTCTGAGTCGATTAAACGATGTCCGTCCGTCCGTCTGGTCGGCTGGCTGGCTGGCTGTCCATGTAAACCTTGTGCGCAGAGTACAGGTCGCAATTTTGAAGATATTTCGATCAAATTTTGTACATATTTTTTCGGCTCAAGGACCAAGCCTATTGAAACTGGCTGAAATCGGTCCATTATTTCACATAGCCCCCATACAAATGTCCTCCCGAAATTGGACTTTATCGGTCATAAATGTTTTATTTATATATGTATATCCACAAATTCCGCTCCAAATAAGTTTTATATACACAAAATTCATGTCACCAAATTTTGTTACGATCGGTCCATAATTAGTCATAGCACCCATATAGACCCGCTTCCGAAAATCACTTTAACGTGCATAAATCGATTAAAAATGTTGGTATACACACAAAATTCAACATAATTAACTTTCATATAGACATAAATTACACGACCTAATTTCATGGTGATCGGTCCACAATTGGTCATAGCTCCCATATAAGGCCACTTCCAAAAATCACTCAAACATATAAATTATTGAAATTTTAAAAGAAAAATGTTTTTGCTCTTTTACTTAGTGTAGGGTATTATATGGTCGAGATTGACCGACCATACTTTCTTACTTTTTTAATATTGGGACATTTTTCTAAATGTTTATTATCTCAAGATCCCTCAGAGCCCCGCTTTGCAATGTGTTGTTAACAATACAATAGCTTACAATTGAGAAAAATCTTTAGCAATGGAAGATATCCTATGTTTAAGATCAATAAAAGGAAGTAGGATTGAAGGAAATGGATCCAGTTGAAAATACTGAACTTTAGTGATTGTGAAATTATTTTCTATTAAGTAACTAAATACCTATAAAAAAATACATAAACAATTAGCCATTATAGGCAGCAATTTTATTAAATATTCCAGAGTTTAATGTCTCAGAACAGTTGGCCTTGAAAGCGACGATTTAAACGCACAAATGAATGATTGGTTTGCCTGCAGAAAATTCCTATAGTCTCTACAAAAACGTTTTACTTAATCACTGGTCTTTGTCTCTATAAATCCTTTATTAAAGCTCTGCCTACGCACATCAAACTTTCAGACTGACACTATTTCTGAAGTAGCACTATTTTTACGAAAGATACACCAATATATTAAAAACTTCTGCAAAACCTATTATTAGAAGCCAAAAACTAAGCAAAGAAGCAACAGAAATCATTCACTACACTTCAATAAATAACAATGAAATTCTTCCAAAAAAGAAATCTGTCAGTCAGATTTTGAGTGAAACACGTAGCGACTGATTTTGTGGGAACCAAAAAGAGCCAAATAAAATAATCACCCACCAAAAATACATAAAATGGCCAATCATTCGTTCATTCAAGCATTCGGCAGGCAGAGAGCTGAACTGCTAGCTGGCTGGCTGATTGCTGACTGACTGGGTTCGTTTATAATAATAATTTAATTTGCCGCAATTTAGCACCGTTTATCAAAATAACAAAATGTATCAATAACAATAAAAATAATACTTACTAATAATATTAAATTGTGCTTTTCAAACTATTCGTACATACATTTATGTCTGTAGATATGTAGGCAGTAGACCAAGATGTTCCTCCATATGGTTGGTGGTTGATTGAGCTGGCTGAAATTTCAGTTATTTTTTTGGTTTAACGGAATTTATTAACAAACCTGCAGTATTTAGAAAACCACCCCTTGAAAAATGTTTTAAACTACTAGTATTTTAAGGTAAAATTAAAATTATTTAATTTATACCGCTATTTAGGACCCTTTCCACCACATTGTTGTTATTGTCAGTTATAAAAATTAACTTTGTAGTGTTTTCTTTGTTATTTCGGACATGGTTTTATGTCCAGCCCAAATTTAACGCCCCCCTTTATAGAGAATATTGCTACCAAAGAGGCAAACAGTCAGTCAGTCAGTCAGTCACTCACTCATTTACTTTAATGCCTTAGCTGAAACGTGCTACATACTTGTACTCTCCTACATCGATACATAGTATAATGTGGCAACATTTCTAAAGTCATAAAGAAGATTGACCGGGCTGTGAAATAAAATTACTGCTGCTGCTGCTTCTTTAGCATTTAATCCATAAACCCGGCTAAGACTAGTAAATGTGGTCAGTCTTTCGGTCAGTCAGTCGGTGGTATGCCGCAATATTTTGTTTTGTGTTTCTTGTGAGTTTGTTATCAAGCAGTGAAATTCCTCGAATTTTGTAGAAAATGAAATGAAATTTGTCTAAAATAAATGTGGGCGCATGTGTTTTTTTTTATTTTCTTTTCTTAAATATTATTTTGTGTTGCTTTGGTTTGATTTAAGAGGAGCAGATCAGTTTAAATGTATATTTTCCTGTCTGTCTGTCTGTTTGTTTCATTTCATTCGCTGTGTAGTTTATTTGTCCATTTGTCTGGTCCAAAATGTTTAGCGTAGCACATTGAAGCCTGTTATTAAATTGTCAAAAGTTCAAAAAGAAATAATTTTCAAAAAATTTCATGCCACTGCTGTTTAATTTAGTTCTTTTTCTTTAATTTTTTGTTTGGTGCTTCTTAAATGAATTCTAGTAATAAGGAATATGGTTTAATCGTAGGGTTCTTAATTGTGAAAAACAATCATAGGCGACTTTGTGGTGCTGTACAGTATAATAAATAGGATTTGTTAATATTGTTACGTTTTAACCTTTTCAAAACGTTTGTTTATTTCCTTTTAAATAAACCGGATACTTTTGATTGCAAATAAAAGCCGTTTAGTTGTTTAAAAATTGTAACAACTCTTTATTTATTTAAAATGTACAACAACAGAAATAGTCACTCAATGTTTTTTTATACACGTTTATAAATTCGCAGAAATACAGTCACACTTTATAATGTACACGAATTCACTTGAAAAACACAGCACTCAGTTGATGTTTATTCGAAAAGCGTCTCTGATAAACTCACTAACGACTGCAACCTCTGCCACTATTTATAACACTGCCATCTGCACACTAGATTGCTCTTTAACTGTCTAGAGCTTTCTAATACATACACCATCTATGGTGTACTTTCTACAATGTTCTTTAACTATATATTCGAATTCGAATATACGGTCGCAGCAAACAGCGTTGCCATATTTACGATCAATGGTCAACTGAAAGCTTTTTATTCAATATTAATAATGTTCACAGATATGTTATAGTTTGCTATTACAGCACTGCTATTTGAAAGTTATATTTGAATTCAAGTACAATTTCGTAACAATATTATATATAAGACCAACTGGAGCGTGTATGGACATTTTAGGGGAAATTCGTTACCATACGAATTGAAGCTGAGAAATCTTGTATGCTTTAACGCTATAAAAGAAAATCATTTTTGCACCGAATCATTACTTGCAATGCAAAATGGATCCATTACGATAACCAGAAGCGTAAGAGATTGTATGTGAAGCGACACCAAAGCCAAATATCCATGGTGTTAAGGTAACTCTCTGTATTTGGTAGTAGCAAAAGGGTCCTATCTATTATAAGCTGCTGAAATTCGACCAGACTATAACAGGGAACCTGTACCGAAGGAATCAGTTATTCGTTTGAAGCGAGCATTGGCTGAAAAACGCCCAGAATATGCAGAAAGAAATGAAACCTAATATTGCAACATGACAACGCTCGTCCAAAAAGTACTTAGAATGAAGTGGTTGGAAAGTTTTGCCTCACCCTCTTTATAGACCAGACCGTGACCCGTCCGACTACCATTTGTTTCGATTGATGCAGAACGCTCTCTCTGGGATACGCTACACTTTGGAACAGAGTATCCGATATTGACTTCATTCGTTGTTGGCCTCAAAAGATGAACAGTTCTTTTGGCTCGGAATCTGTATGTTGCCAGAAAGGTTGGAAAAGGTCATGGTTAACAATGGAGAATACTGTGAATAAGTTGATATTGTACAAATATTTCAAAGTAAAATTTAGAAAAAATACCGCATTGTTAAGTCATTAGGTTAAAAATATTTTCTTTTTTTTACCTAAAAACAAGAAATAAAAACAAATTTTACAGTTGCAGTATAAAACTCACTGAAAAACTTATTTATCGCTGAAAGCGTATTTTGCATTAAAATACCTCTTACGTATTTTTCTTCAAAAACGAGTGTTTCACAGAAAAACTTTTATTTTTCTGAATAACGTATTTTTTACACTTTTTAATGAAAAACGTATTTATTATAGTTTCACAGAAAAACGTTTGTTTCGCTGAATAAAGTACTTTTCGCTGAAAAACTTATATTTAACTTAAAGACAAATTTTTCATCACAAAACGTACTGACATATTTACTTTTCACTAAAAAACGTTTGTTTCACTGAAAGCTTATTTTTCGCTGAAACCATATTTTTCACTTAAAAACTTATTTTTCACTGAAAAACTTTTATTTCACTGAAAAGACTTTTGTTTCGCAGAAAAACGCATTTTTCACGATAAAACTTATTTTTCACTGAGAAACGTATTTTTTACTGGACAACTTATTTTTCACGCTCGATTCACTGAAAAACGTTTTCTTCACAGAAAAACTTTTAAACGTAATCTTCTATTTCCCTGATTTTTTCAGTGAAACCCATTTTTTCATTAAATGGTTTTAAAATCAAATTTTTCAACAAAAACTGCATAATTACAGTGGATAAATTTGGCCCACAATAATGTATTTTACATTTCATTTTGAGATACATACATACATATCTCGCACACCCAGTTCAAAAGTGACACAACTCAAAATTTTAATTTTTCAGAAATCGAAAATAAATATATACCAATTGAAACATAATGAAAGACATTAGTGTTAACAACAACAGAATACACTGATAATTTTTGTATAGATAAACATGTGCATTGTATATTTTTCTGGTTTATATTACCCAAAAAATGAATTTTGAGTCGAGTCACTTTTGAACTGCACGCAGAGAAAAAATATAATTGGGCATGGTTACTGTAACCATTTAAATAGTGTTAAAAGATTTTTAACTATATTATAGTCACAGTAACCATTTACATGATTGTGGTAACCATAATATGGTTAATTTATGATTCACATGATTGTAGCAACCATATATATGGTCACAGTAAACAAATATATGTTTGTGGCAACCATATTTATGATGAATAATTTTATCATAATATGTTGTTCTCAGATTATGATAAGCCTTAAGCCGAGATAAACATAATATGATAAGTCCTTCATCATATGAATGGTTGTCACAAACATATATTTGTTTACTGTAACCATATATATGGTTGCTACAATCATGTGAATCGTAAATTAACCATATTATGGTTACCACAATCATGTAAATGGTTACTGTGACCATAATATAGTTAAAAAACTTGTAACAATATTGAAATGGTTACAGTAACCATGCCCAACTATATTTTTTCTCTGCGTGTGGGTGTGCGATATGTATGTTAAAAATATTCTATAACTTTAATTACTTCCTAACTGCTGTATAGATAGTTCAGAACTTAACATCATAACGAACTAAATATGCCGACAATTTCTACAAAAAAAAAGAAAACAAGTCTATAATATTAGCTACGTAGTATCAGAAGCATCAGCCTAATTGGGCGTATTATGTGTGATTCTTAGCCGTTTATACAGTTTATGGTTTTATAAGTGATCCCCTGAATGTATACAAGCTAATCATTCCTACAGTTCTTTACAGTCAAACAGTCAATCGAGCATTCATCCTACAATAAACTCAGACAACAACATTTAACAATAATCTGGCGTTTCTTTAATCATTTTCCAGGTTATGATCTACTTTGTTGTTTTTTATGACGACGATCATGATGATGATGAGCTCCTACTACCACAGAACAAGGCGTGTGAATATTTTGTAAAGAATACAAATCCCACAAAATAATCAAAAATAAAAATAAAAAAATAGATCAATTATCACTTTAGAAATTCATGGATAAATGTATGTATGTAGTTGAATTACAAATATTTATATGATCCCTCTAACCATCCATCTATTTCCATATAAGATGGATTTACATCATGTAGAAATACTGTCAGTACAGTGCAGTGATTAGTGACCCATGTGACTGACTGTGAATATTTTTTACTCCATAAACAATAAGAACAACAACAACAACAACCATATAGCCAACTACACTCCTAATCAAAGGCGTTTGCCAAGCCAACAGAATAACATGTGTTTGAGCCAGCTCAGCTCAACTCAATTCAGTTTAGTTTAGTTCAGCTCCGCACAATTTAATGTTTGTGGCCAACAAAACAAATGGTGGGCGTACCACGTTTTATTTTCACAGTAAAATGTTACAATTTGTTGTTTTAGAAATTTATTAATGTTGCACCGACGCCGTTACCGCCACCGCCATCGAAGTCGTAGCTAAATGCTGCCACAACCACTACCACCATCATCATGCAACCAACCAACTGCCTTGACTGACACAATCAAGCCAACACTTTGGCCAAGTTTTAAATAATTTTTGATTTAATATGTGTTTTAGTTGTTGCTTCGTGTAGCTTGAGTTAAAAATATAATGATTCCACTCTATTGGCCGTTTAACAGTTGCAATTTATACAAAACCAAGTCATTTAGGTTTAAGCTTTTCTTAAGAATTGCAATACATATTTATAGTGAAGTTTAATGATTTTAGAGAATGGCTAAATTACACAATTAGAACACCTGAATACGTCATAAACAACATCATAAACAAATAATGCTGAGTGGAGAACAAACACTTGTCTGCTGCTCGAGGTCAAAGGTCACAAAAATTATTTTTCTTTCGATTATAATGCAATGAACAATGAAAAGTGATTATAAATTCAGTTTGGCATTTTTTTTACTCAAAGGCACTAAGGATTATCTTATTTTCACAAGGAAAATAGATAATCCTCTGAAGAAAGAATTCGAAAAAGCAAAAACTTGTTATAATAACTTATTTTATGTTTCAACACATAGAACAAATTATGTTTACGAGCTTTAGTACTTTAAATAACATAAATAATAATTCTAAACTAAATTTTTCTATATCAAAAGATAAATTTAAATTATGTTTAGAGAATAAGTAAAGAGTTATTCAATAATAATTCAAAAATAAATAAAGTGAAAATTTACTACATTGCATTTTTGCAAGAGGTAAAAATGCAAATATGAATTCCTTTATGATGCAGTCTTTGCATTATTGGCGGAATTTGTTGAGTAAGTTATTGCTTGCCAGCCTAATTTTCCGATTAGTTGCATGCCAAATTCAATTAGCTGCAATACGAAAATCTCCATAAAGCTGGTAGACATGTTGGGGAAAAAACATACTTTCTGTATCACACTCCAATATCATAATGACTGACTGTATTACTTGTCAACAATTGACATAGTTTGTGTATTAAACGTAATGACAGGAAAAAAAATTGTTTTTATGGAAACTTTATTCTAACATGAATTTTAAATGGTCAAATTTGGTACTAATAGATTGTCGCTGCTCCCTCAAAAAACACAAAATCGGTGGCGGAATTTTATTCATCTAGACACCACAAAACGATTCCCCTTTCCAGATATTGAGATATACGAAATTTTAGCTCGGTTAAACACCTTAACTCGTGCCGCTCGTCGCTCTAAGTTTTGAGGGACATTTAAAGGTTGAAATTAATTAAAATTAAAAATTAATTTTTTTTGGACATACCTGCGAATAGGTTTACGGTTTCCTACTACGACAAAAACTCCTATAAAAGTAAATACGGATATATTTTAAGTAAAAATGAGCTTTTATTTTAATATTTCTCAAAGTATGTTAATTTTGTTCCTACCTTTCTTGTTCTAGTGGTCTGAGAAACGTTAATGGCTTGAGGAATTTTGAATAACTTTAACATTTTTTAACCAATTTTAGTATTTTATATCTTATTAGAACGACAGTTGCGTGTACATGTATATTCTTTTAAATTAAATTGCAAAAATAATTTTTTAATGGCAAAATTTTTACAAAAACTGAAAAAATTGAATTTTGCACCCTTTAAATGCACCACAAAACTTTGAGCGACTAGCGGCACGGGTTAACGTCGCAAAGTGGCGCCATTTGAGTTTTTTCGTTGCAAAAATCATAACTTTTGAACCAAATGAGATAATCAAAAAAATTTAAAGGCATATGATAGATAATTGATCAGCCTATGAAATGAGTGTTTGAAAATGGTTGAAATTTGTGGAAAAATCAATTTTATTGGAAGTAAAATAAAATATTTTTTACAATTTTTTAATTTTTTATGTTTCTTTTTAAAGGCTTTTATGATTTAAAATTATTCCAGAAAGGATTAAAAAAAAGGTTTTTTGAAAAAAAATTGTTGGTTGATTTTTCACGGTCATATGTCATTTTTGAATCCATATCTTTTTTAAAAATTTTACATCAAAAAATGGGGCAAGAACGGGTAGCTGGAAATTTTTGCATTAGGTAAAGGAATAATCAAAGAACTTATTTTGAAAATATAGAAATTGATTGTTTTTTTTTTATTGAGAAATATGGAAAAAATGTATCGATTTACCTGGACAAATACAAAGCAAACAGTACAATTTTAGTTTATTCTTTTCTTAATAAATATATCTATCTATCAAAAGAATCAAAAATAATAATTATCAGTTACATAGTTTTCGATATATTGTATAAGAAAGCGGACCAAATTACCTAAAAATGTTCTGTTTTTTGAAAACTGAAAATCAGTCAACTTTGAAGGGCTATATCTTCTGAACCAAAAATCTGATTGTAATAAGAGTAGCATTTTTGAAATCGTTGGACCAGTTACTGTAAAAGAGGTTTATTCAATATTTTTTATGGGCACATTTTTGCAACCTAACTTGTTCTAGTTACGTTGCGCCACTGTGCGTAGTTTAATCAAGCTCAAATTTCGGCAATCTCAATACCTGGAAAGGGGAATCGTTTTGTGGGGTCCAGACGAACAAGAATCCGAAATTTTTCCCCCCATATGAGATCTGGTCACCCTACTATATACATATGTATCGCAATGTGCCAAAGTGTTGGTTTGATTTGTTTTTATATCCATCACCAAAAAAATTTTCTCATTTCGTTTGTAACACATTGAAATATTGGTCATAGACCCACAAACTGTATATATTCTGGGTCCTTATAAAATTCTAAGACGATGTATGTCCGTCCGTCCGACTGACTATTGTTGACATGATAGCGTCCAGAGGGAAGAATATAGGGTATGAAATTTTCCACAAATATCATTTATTGATTAAAAAAGTTTCGTATTAAAAATTGGCAAAATCGGTCAAAAACCATCATGCGACTTTCATTTTATATTCATCAAAATATTGTTGATCCAACTTTAATCTCCTCAGTCATCTATTAAGATTTGTAATTTATTACATATCGTAATAAATGACTGTGAAGAACTGTTATAAAATCGGTCGGTAACAAAATCTCTTATAAATCGAAATTACAAACAAAAACTTGACTTAAAAATGCTGAACTAATTTGCCGTGGAATTTGGTTTAAATACTTCACTCAAATGTTCAGAAAATACTGTGGATTTTTCTATAACACTTCGTGCCTAGGTACCACCAGCTTTTCTTAAAGCGCTTTGTGCCTCTACCGGTGGCTTAATGTTCCTCGCTGCCATCCAAAGAGAGAAATTTGTGTATTTTGTACTCGTCAAACTTTTAATATTTTTAATATTTTTTGTACTGCTGTGGACAGCATCTGCTTTGCAGCAGATGATATATTATGTTGCCAATATCTTTTCGAGAAGAAGTCTTTCAATATCCGAATTTGAAATAAGCTTATTAGGTTTTTATCAATGACGCGAAGTCGTTGACGTTTTTATCTAAATCTTCCTTACACTGTAAATTAAGATTCCTATATTTTAGCCAGATTGGCTTAAAAGATTCCTTAGAAATTCTTAGGCCGCTCGCAATAAGTAACAACTACAGGAGAAGATGGTCAGAAGATAGATCATAAGATATTTCTGTGGATATTGCGAAGTCTGTTAGATCAGGATTTTTTCTAGCAATTTTTGCGATCAACTAGAGCTTTGTAAATTTAAAGAATTCATCGAAAAACGTGGTGGACAATAAGTATATAAAGCTCAGAGTTAATTCTCCAGCTGGGTATTCAAGGCGAATATATGTTGCTTGCATATAACCCTTTGAAAACGCATCTAGTGTCTCAATCGGTTTCTAATTATGATACCGATATCGCCATGTGTCTTACCGATACCGTGAAATAACTCCCAGATGCGAAGCCAGATTTTGATACACCTCAGATACACCCATTACTATTTTGGTTCTGTGCTCTCATAAGCTCTTGGATTGTGTTTTGCATGGATCATATGAAATCCTATTTTGATTAAGAGAGGAAATTGTATAAGGATTTCCAATCCTCCAATAATTTGGGAGACATTAGGTTTCGATAAACCGTTTTTAAAATACTGGCATATGATCTGGCTCCAGGATTTATTGTATTTTCTTGGTTATTTTGCTGTGATATTGAATGAGCCGCATTTATTTCTTCATTTTAAAAAACTACTCTAGAGCTCAGTGGTCTAGATGTAGATTCCGAAGAAACCGAAATTCTTTCTGTTGATAGAAACAGAAAATTATATGTATACAACTGATTCGATAGGCAACTTGTTCGGTTACTACTTCGAATCTGTTTTCTTTGTGTGTCAAAAATATATATTTGCTCCGAAGAAGGATAATGAATGAGGTTATGTCAGAAAGGCAAATACTTTTCAAAACAAGAGGTCAATTCACCAAATCGACGTACAATACTAAAATCTCAACTACAGTAAAAAAGCTTTTAGAAAAACTTGACGAAATTCATGAGAATGACATGACATGACATTTGTAAATAAAGTAAGTGTGCAGCATAATATTTACACAACAATCGATTTGACAGATTACAGTTTAAATGATGATCTTTGTATAAAAAAAACAAAAGGAGCATCAAATGTTTAAAACCAACTTAAATACAAATAAACTTGAGTGTGAACATTAAGCGATGCCGACTTAAAAATTATTGTTGATGCTAATGTATCTAAATAATGTATCTCTGTTAATGTTCGTTCGCCTCCACAATACAAAAGCAACAACAGAGAAGAGTCGAATATACAAAAGAGCTTCTAGAAAGACCCCCAAACATTTGTCACTATTTTTCATAAAACAAAATCCTATTAGATGAAAACGAACTGGGAACGAGTCAATGACTAAATGTATGAATGAATAAATGAATGAATGTGTGACTGAGTGACTGACTGAACTGGGAACATGTTTTATTTTGATGATGAAACCTCGTAGTAACATTGACAATGACAATACTGCAACACCATTGTCATTGTTGGCAGCATCAGCAATACAATACAACAACTCATTTATCAACACATTCAACACTTTGTACCCAACAATTACTCATCTGCTTCATGTCTTCTACTACTACTTAACTGCGGATTTTGTATACTTTTAGCCTGGCCTGGCCTGACTTGGCCTTCCTTCCTTTCATTTCTGTGTCTGTCTGTTTAACAATTTGTCTCTCCATTTGCTTGGCGGCAGCTTAGCATCTTTTTGTGTGTTTTCATAAACATTTTAGTTTAAAATCTGACAACTAGTGCATTTTTTACCAGGTTCTATAGATTTCATTTGTTCACACGCCTGCAACACATGATTAACGGCTTAAAGATGTGCCTGATGTCCGATGTAGTCCAAAGAAAAAAGGTCCCCTACCTTATTATGCAATGGATTGTTAAACAACAAGAAACAAAAACAAAAACTAAAACCGTAAAATTAATATTAATAAAATAAAATAAATTAAATTAAATCAAAAACACCTGAAATTATGTTTATTAATTTATCTGTTGGTTGGTTGGTTGAATTTCACAGTTTAGCTGTCACAAAACACTCACGCATGAATGAAATAAAATTTATTATTGATCTATTTTTGTTTTTGGTTTGAATTTAAAATTCAATAAGTTTGTATAATACTGCTGCTTGCTGCTGCTTTTTTTTAATCTCCGGCTCATCATCATAACCAGTCAGTCAGTTAGTCAATTCAGCCAGTTTGTGTAGTCTTTCTATTGTTTAGTCATTTCGTGTATCGTATGTCAGTCATTCAGTCATACTGTCATTTGGCTAGTTGGTATAAGTTTATTTTAGTGTTTTTGACCGCAAACAATACCAGATTTTATGAACAAAAAATATCGAATTTATGGCTTTAAAAACCATCTAAATGTTTAAGAGATTTGCGTAAATTATGATCGACATTATTTACTGGTCTTTTTATTTATTTAACAGTGTTTTATTTTCTAGTTTTTTTTTATGACGACAATCTATAAAGATGCAGAAGAGTATAATAGTTTTTTCAGACTGTTGGTAACAGTTTTAAATATTTGTTCGAAAATCTATCTTTAGGATTATTAATGCTTGTACTTAGGAAAAGACAGCCAGGTCCTTAACCATAACACAACATTTTTGGATACTCTACAAGTGGTAATCTTAGATCCGGGAACCGCCCCTTTTAACGCCCATTCATCATTCATATACTACAACCCTTTGAGCCACAATTCTATTTAAAGTGAAAGAAAAATTCCAGGCTTCAGTCAACATTGTAATATTCTAGTTTCTTATAGGGTACTTTATATTCGTCTTTTGACTTCATCAGACTTCATACTGTTTTTTTTTTCTAAAATTTTTATGAATCAATATTATTTAAATACACCGACTTTTTAAAGTGTCAGCCAGTGATTTCTATTTCTTATTATTTTTATGAATTTTAGATTTTTATTTTAAAAGCCACAATCTGCGAAGAGCTTCAATAATATCTACGTGTTAGATTTTATGAATGAAATCTGTATTTGGATTTTTATGATTTTTTGGAATTTTGTTTTTATGATTGAATTTTTAAATACATTTCTCACCACTGCCTGTCAAACTGACCTCATTAATGTAAATTATGGCCAATAAAATAAACACATTTTGTGTTTTGGTTTTTGCTTTTTTAACCCGGAACTAATTTCAATATAATTTATTTAGATTTAGATTAAAAGAATATTTTATTGAGAGTAGCATTGAAAGTGATTAAACTAATGGTTTAAGCAAGAATCTAAATAAAATAACTGTTTTATGGAATTAAAATGTCAGCGCACCCTTAAGATTTTGTGATTTTAAATAAGAAACCTGATGATTTCAATTAAGATAAATTTACAATAGGAGATTTTTTCAAAATTCTGGTTTGTGACAAATGAATGAAAAATGTATCTCATATAGTAGCCAAGTAAAAAGAAATACATACAGACATTTTCAGATGTGTCCACCTCGATTACACTGAAATTAATCATAAATATTGAAAACTATTACAATTTTTCTAATCTATCATTCATGTCAAAGACCAGTCAGTATTCTGTTAACTACAAAAGAAGTTCAAGCTGTCTGCATTGTGGGAAAGTGTCTTGGTGTGATAAGACCAAGATCAGAACATTATGAAACTTAACTTACGAACGAAAACCTACTAAAGTCCTAGCAAAGGTCAACTTAACACTAATTTAAACTTTAAGTTCTTAAATTAATTATTGAGATGTTTAAAGACAAAAATTCGAAGGCTATTCACACGCAGAGAAAAAATATAGTTGGGCATGGTTACTGTAAATATTGTTACAAGTTTTTTAACTATATTATAGTTACAGTAACCATTTACATGATTGTGGTAACCATAATATGGTTAATTTACGATTCACATGATTGTATCAACCATATATACGGTTACAGTAAACAAATATATGTTTGTGGCAACCATATTTATGATGAAGGACTTATCATATTATGTTGCTCTCGGCTTAAGGCTTATCATAATCTGAGAACAACATATTATGATAAAATTATTCATCATAAATATGGTTGCCACAAACATATATTTGTTTACTGTAACCATATATATGGTTGATACAATCATGTAAATCGTAAATTAACCATATTATTGTTACCACAATCATGTAAATAGTTACTGTGACTATAATATTGTTAAAAATCTTGTAACACTATTTAAATGGTTACAGTAACCATGCCCAATCATATTTTTTCTCTGCGTGCATATTTAGAGAAAATAATGATAGTAATATTGGTTCAAATACATTTGGGGTATTAAACGGTCTGCTATTAAGTCATATTATGATAATTTTTTTGTTTGAAGCACAACAACAATTTGTTTAAACTATCCAACTATAATATATTAGGACATTATGATAATATGACTTAATAGCAGATTTTTTGAATCCCCCAATTCTGATTTGGAAAAAGTTCTCTTTCGATACATATTACGCATTTTTTCCAGACTTAACTTATCGGACTTCTTAAATCATTTAATAAAAGTAAATACAATGTTGAATTTTTACCAATTATTTGAAATATTTTATTGAATTTTGGTTTAATTTTTTATTAAAAAATTCCCGGGAATTCCTGGGAATTCTTAGATTTTTTCAATATTTGCCGGGTATGGAAAAATTCCGGAAAATTGGGAACGCTAAAATATACATATTTTATTAAATTATTCAAATAATACATTTGTTCGAATAATCGAGGAAATTTTAAAAATATATCAACCACTTAAATAATAAAATATTAGGTGAAAAAGTACATTTCGCTGGGGGACTCTTTGGTGAAAAAGTGGTATTTTTGCTAATAAAATGAAAATTTAGTTTTTGGTGAAAAAATGTACTTTTTAGTGAAAAAAGTATGTTTTGGAGAAAAAATACTTTTAAGTGAAAAAGGTACCTTTCTAGATTAAAATACTTGTTGGTGAAAAATGGGTCTTTTTGGTGAAAAAGTGGTATTTTGGGTGAAAAAGATGAAAATTAAATTTTTGGTGGAAAAGGTACTTTTTAGTGAAAAAGGAACTTGTTTGTGAAAAAGTACTTTTTAGTGGAAAAAGTACCTTTCGAGATAAAAATCCTTTTTGGTAAAAAGGGATATTTTTGGTGAAAAAATTGTAATTTTTTGTGAAAAATATGAAAATTAAATTTTTGGTGAAAATATATTTTTTAGTGAAAAATGTACCTTTTGGAGAAAAAAATACTTTTTGAGGAAAAAAGTACATTTATGTGAAAAATTTACTTTTTTGTGAAAAAAGTACTTTTTAGTGGAAAATTAAATTTTGGAGCAAAAAATACCTTTTGGAGGAAACAATAATTTTTTGAAAAAAGTGCTTTTCGGTTAATAAAAGTATTTTTTGATAAAAAAGTTTACTTTTCTCACTACTTTTTGTAAAAAAATACTTTATGGTAAAAAGTACTTTAGGTGCAAAAAGATACTTTTTAGTGAAAAAAACTTTTTTGTAGGATAAAATTACTTTTTATTGAAAAACTGAGCATTATGGTAAGAAAGGTACCAGCATTCGGGGGATGATCATTACTCATGCAATGCATTTGTTGGAACTAGGAAAATGGGTTATGAGATGAAATTCTCGGAAATTCCCGGGACGGGAAATTGTGCCGGAATTCACGGGAATTATTTTCCTTAGTTTTATATAATGTTTCTTGAACTTGGCTTTCTCTAAAAGATGCTTAAAGCTTCAAAACAAAGGCAGAAGATTCATACAACAATAAAGATTTAACCCTAATAGACCAATAACAAGTTCATTATTAAAATTATTCCAAAAACTCGTGAATTTTCAGGAATGTCATAGAATTCTACTCTGATCAAAAGTGGAATTATTTTAGTATTTTGCTAAGAGTAAAACGAAAATTTTTGGAATTTAATATTATTGTTTAATATAATATTGTTTAATATTATTGGGGTTTCGTCAAGTTTTAATTAACATCTTTATTTAATTTTTGATTTAATAAGCAAAACATTGCCAATTCAAAACTAAAAAAAATTAGATATTTATTTTTTTGCGAATTAACAGAATTAATCAAGTTAGAACAAAATCTAATAGAAATTGAAGCAATTCCGATACAAAAGACAAATGGTGACACGTTTGTATATTAGGGTGGCCCTTAATAAACGAAAGTTGGATTTTGGCCATTCTCACCCTCCAGTTTGGTGAACATTAGCAAAAAAATCATCCTGAAAAAATTTTAGGTAAATCGGTTGGGGTTAAGACGTGCCGCAAGCCCTCTGAAGTTTTGAGATGCATTTACAAGGGGAAAAAATGCATTTTTTTCAGTTTTTGTAAAAATTTTGCCATTAAAAAATTACTTTTGTAATTTAATTTAAAAGAATCGAAATGTGTACGTAATTGTCGTTCTAATGAGACATAAAAAACAGAAATCGGTCAAAAAATGTTAAAGTTATTAAAAATTCGCCAGGCCATTAACGTGTCTCAGGCCACTAGAACATGAAATGTAGGAACAAAATTAACATATTTTGAGAAATATTAAAATAAAAGCTCATTTTTACTTAAAATATGTCCATATTTACTTGTATATGAGTTTTTGTCTTCGTAGGATACCGTTAACCTATTCTTAGGTATGAACAAAAAAATTTAATTTTTTTAACGGCAGTTTCAAAACTCCATTTTCAAATTTTTAAAAATTTTGTTAAACAAATTTCAGAATTTTTTGATCATCTCATTGGGATTTATTAAGAGTATAATAGGGAATAAAAATGTGAAAAAATTATGAAAATATCTCTTATAGTTTTTCCGTACCTGCGATTTAAATTTTGAAATTTTCGAGAAAAACCAATTATTTGGCAATTTTTAGGCCAATGAGCTCTATTTTCTTACTCTTAATTTTAAGCAATTTTGTTCTAGGCGAGAAATCACGAGATCCCAGGAAATTTCAAAATTAATCCCGATTTCACGGGAAATAAAAAAGTGCGGGAAAAGAAAACTCTAGATGGAATATATAGGGTGTGGTGCTTATGGACATTATTAGATTGAGGGCGATACACTGTAGAATTCGACTACGAATGAATGAGCTCCTGCTGAGAAAGAAATTCCTTAATTCCAGCAAAACGCATTCCACTGTCGTAGCGCCAGAATAGTGAAACACAATCCACAGTGCGATGATATTTCAATGATTTAATAGAGTTGGATCCCCTACTGTCACCGGTAAGCTCCTTCGCCATCTCTTGTAAGCAGTCAATCAAAGCAAATACAGACTACGAAGCACCGGCCCATACAAGCGAGTTTTAATCCATTATAGGTCGAATATAGGTGGTGTAAATAATAAGATCAAACTCTGTGAAGTATTTCCTGAACCGAGGGCTTAAAACAGATTAGGCAACAAACATGATCTGTGTGTCGAAATAAAAAATTATGGCTGATTTCATAAACGCATTTTGCAAAGCAACACTGCAATGAATACCCAGCAAAATCTTTGCTTACCTAGTAAGCCAGCAAGTATAATTGGAGCAAAGCGATAACTACTTATTATTTGACTGAAACACTACTTACCGTTGTTCGAGATTTTTAAAAAATTCAGGGGTCAAGCTTACAAATGTACTTACAATCTGTTGAGAAATAAGTAGTAAATTCACAACAAGAATATGTAGCTAAAAAAAAAACACAAAAAATATTGCCTTGTGTGGGAATCGAACAGTCACATTATTTGCTTGTGTTTGATAGTCACGCTGCTAACTCACTACTCCATGTACGAGTTATTTTATTGTAAGTTAACAATAGTTTTAACATCAACATATAAATGAATATGATATGAACAAAAAAATGAATGGCTTTGACAGGTGGCGAACCACTAACCTCCCGTTTTCCAGTCAAACACACTAGATAGCTGTGCTAAATGCAAAAGTTCATTACCAGCCTGCATAAAAATAAGTACTTATTCTAGTAAATAAAATAATGTGCTCGGTAACCACCACTCCTTACAAAAGAATGCATGAAATAACTAGTGGTCATTACAAAAATTCACAAAATTTTTCCTGGGTAGTGTTCATAAACGCAATAGATTTTGTTTTGACAATGTCGCAAGTTCATTATTGTATGGCAATGCTTGTCCATGCGCAGCATCTGTCAAATTTGTGAACTGTTTTTATTTATGATTCTTTACAAAACGTTTATGAAGTCGGCGTTTATGAAGTCGGCCTATTATTTTGCAAACATTTTTTATGCATAATCTATACATTATCAGGCTCAATCGGCCAAAATATTAAACTTTGATAAACTATTTCCTTAAAAACTATTCAAATATTCTGTGAGTCGGTCCAATATACATTGATTATCTCCTCTATAAAGAACCTACATATTTGTGTAATTAATAAAAATTATCCATTCCGTGTTACACACTTTTTATACCCCACTGTATAACTACATTGTTAATATAGAGAGTTAAACGTCTCCTTAATCGATAACATATATCAAACATTGAACAATTGCCGGTACAAAGATTTACTCTTTCACACGCAATAAATAGTCACAGACACCCCGATATGGAGGAGTCATAAAATGTGGTCGACGTCATTGACTAACGAAACTACAAACTACTCGTACTGTAAATGATTAAATGAAATTTACTGCCACCTTTGAAATTCTACTGAGCAAAAAGTTAATTGAAATAAATTATCGCTTAGATTGACACGCGCTTTCATAAGCAATGAACGAATAAACAAACGAAAAAAGCAAAAAAAAAAAACAACCAACCTAGTGACTGACCAACAGGGGGAATTAAATATGTATTTATAACGAATAATTCACACACTCATATGTATGTACAAAAAAAAGTAGAGACGATAAGTTGCTGCCACAAATTGTGGCTGTCCAGGCAAATGGTTACTACATAGTCATAGATTTTTATCGTGGTAAATTTGCTATATTGGTAAAGTTGTTGTGGTTGTTGTTGCTGTAAGTTAATGTTGATGTTGGCGATGGCAATGGCGTTGGTGTGAAATTCACTAAATCGAAAGTGTGATTTAAATAAATTGTAAAAGATTTAGTCAAGCGTCCAGCACAATCAGCAGACAAATAAATGCCCAACTCCAGCTAATAGTAGTTAAATATAACAGCAACAACAGCAGTGTAAAGGTGCCACAGAGTGCAACATGTGTACGAGCACATGTACTTGGCATGTAGCAGCAACAAACAACACGGCCACAAATAAAAATCAATAATTAATACGCGGCCAAATTGGTCAGCTAAAGTCGTTCAATATAACAGCAACAACAACAACAATCACAATAAATAAAGCTTCTACTGCAAACTAAAGCAACAACATCTACAACTGTTGCAACTCTACTACTACTACTACTGCTGTGCTCACTCTGCATGCCACAATATACGGTTTGTTGCATTTATTCATTTGGGTTTTGTGTTGAATTTACATGTACATTTGTTTACATTCTACGACTTGTGGCAAGTAAATATGTATGTACGAGTGAATTAAATGCATGTGGTGGAGGTGATGGTGTGAATGTGTTGTGGCGTATATTTGTTGTTGCTGGTTGCATAGAGGTGGCTGACTGGCTGGCTGGTGGTGATTCACCACAGCAACCTTTAAATTCGCGTAATTTAATTTCTTTTAAAAGATACTTTTAGTTGCCTTTTGTAGACATTAACAACCATCAACACAGTCAGTCAGCCAGTCAGGCAATCAACAATAACAACAACAACAATAAAGACAACCATATTTGTTGTTTGTTTATTTGTATTTCCCTTAACCTGACCACAATACACAGTGTTCTGTTTCATAAACAAAAAAAATAAACAATAAAAATAAAAAATTAATTTTGTTTCATGTATATAGTTTTGGAAAGCTAATATAATAATCTAACTAAATATGTATATAATACCCTACACTGAACAAATAGTAAAAAAAAAAAATTCTTTTCGGGATTTCAGAAAATTGGCTTGTTTGGGAGAAATGGCTAATTATGTACCGATCATCGTCAAATTAGCCGACATGATGATTTCCGTATATATAAAACTTAGTTGGAGCTTAATTTGGCTAGATACTAGGGTATTCAAATTATTCGATTTTTCTCTTGTTCGAATAAAACGAATAATTCGAATAAGAGATTTTAACTTGTTCGAATAATTCGATTACACGTTTAAAATTAATTGAATTATTCGAATAAATAATTTTTTTTTAAAAAAGTAAAGAATGTAGTATTGATGCAGGTTTTTATACCCTTCAGCTTCGTGAGAAGGGTATATATAAGTTTGTCACTCCGTTTGTAATTTCTACATTTTTCATTTCCGACCCTATAAAGTATATATATTCTGGATCCTTATAGATAGCGGAGTCGATTAAGCCATGTCCGTCTGTCTGTCTGTCTGTCTGTCTGTCTGTCTGTCTGTCTGTCTGTCTGTCTGTCTGTCTGTCTGTCTGTCTGTCTGTCTGTCTGTCTGTCTGTCTGTCTGTCTGTCTGTCTGTCTGTCTGTCTGTCTGTCTGTCTGTCTGTCTGTCTGTCTGTCTGTCTGTCTGTCTGTCTGTCTGTCTGTCTGTCTGTCTGTCTGTCTGTCTGTCTGTCTGTCTGTCTGTCTGTCTGTCTGTCTGTCTGTCTGTCTGTCTGTCTGTCTGTCTGTCTGTCTGTCTGTCTGTCTGTCCGTCTGTCTGTCTGTTGAAATCAATTTTCTGAAGGCCCCAGATATCTCCGGGATCCAAATCTTCAACAATTCTGTCAGACATACTTTCGAGAATTTTGCTATTTAAAATCAGCAAAATCCGTCCATAAATAACGGAGATATGAGCAAAAATCCGAGACAACCTCTGAAAATTTCATCAAAAAACACAATGTATTGCATGCTTTGACAAAAAAACAACAAAACGTATGCTTGGATGTGCAAGCTTTGCGTATTTTGTTTTTTTTTTGTGTTTTGTTTCTTTTGGCGTTGTTGTTGTTTTTTATACAACTAAACTTTTGTTTGGTTGTGTGTTGGTTTTTTTGACAAAAAATCAACAAATCGTATGTTTGAATGTGCATGCTTTGCGTATTTTGTTTCTTTTGGCGTTGTTGTTGTTTTTTATACAATTAAACGTATGTTTGGATGTGTGTTGGTTTCATTGCCTTGCGTATTTTGTTTTTTCTTTTGGTGTTCTGTTTCGTTTGGCGTTGTTGTTGTTTTTTGTGTTCTTGATAAATTTAGGATGATGTACGCTGAAAGTGGGCAATGTACATACATATATACTAATTATAAAAAATAATAATGCATCCACAACAAAGGTGAAGGGTATATAAGATTCGGCATAGCCGAATATAGCACTCTTACTTGTTTAATATGTTATTGTTAAAGAAAAACAAACAATAACGTTAAAGTTAACAATTCATTGATAATTTTAAAAAACATTCGAAAACAAAGTCCATCATTAAATTTTCATCAAAAATATTCTGATCAGATTAACTCCCGAACAATATATAAAACAAAGCCTTTAGTTTCTAACCCTTTAGTTTCCGTTTTGGAGATATGCTTTAAAAAATTTGAGCTAGTTGGACATGATCCTAAGGAACTTTTTTATATCATTCATTAATTCGGGTTTAAAATTGAGTAACTAATTCATTAGTAAATTAATTCTTCACTATTTCTAAATTATTTATAACAAATTGTATTATACATCAAGCTCTATCAACGTTGCCGAATCTTTGCTTAATAAAATGGTCTTGGGGAATTACACAATAAAGGGAATCTGTCCAAAGTTTGATATCATTGTCAGTGAACTTGGTTAATTTGAAGTCAGGCAGTGCAGAAGATTGACGCATTTACAAATACGCAAAAAGTATATTACCATGTTAGACGAAGATGTTCAACGATGTTCAAAATCATGTATAAGACGCACTCCATGCTTTTCTCGCAACAAAGCGTTAGTTTGTGTTTATCATTCGATTAATTAAATATTTTACGCGTTTAATAACATCACTTGTATACATATATTTTAAGATCATGTCCTTCGTCTATTTCAATGTAATCATTATAAATGTCATCCTTAATATCACTTTCGACGACCGTTTCAAAATCACATTCTCCATCACATTCAACTCCACTTTAATCTAAGTTAATATTTTGATTATTAATTGCGATTCATCTAATATTTCGCCAGCTAAATAACAAATATTTTATTCCGTACCTTTTCATTGGTTCAAGCCCTAAGTTAAAAAATTTGAAAGATTTGTTTTTAGAATTGTAACTTCTTGCAGTAATATTTATATATTTATAGAAGGAGCTATCGGAGCACTCATCTACAGTGATCGAAAGTCCCTTTGTCTTTAGTTATTTGTCGATTTTCAGAAACAATACAAACAATTTAAATATATATGAACATTTATTCGTTTTATTCGATTATTCTACATAAAATTGTTCGAATTATTCGTTATTCGAAAATGGCCATTTTTCAATTGTTCGAATTATTATTCGTAAGACATATTCGATTATTACTCGAATGAATACCCTACTAGATACCTATATAAATTAAGCATTTATGATCGAAAAATCCTATTTACCAAAGCTTATGGTAAATGTGTTCCGTCGGTTTCAAAGTTTGAGAAATGATTTGTGCGGTTCAGAAGTGCTGATTTTGACATGAAAGACAAAGATCGCAAAGCCAGCTAAAAAAGTATGAAGACCAAGAATTGATCAAACTCAACAAGAGCTTCCAAAATCATTGGGAGCTACTCAATTAGCAATTTCAAAACCTTTGCGAGCAGCAAAATTCATCCAAAAGCAGGGAAAATGGGTACCATACGAATTGAAGCTGAGAGACCATGAAATACGATTTTGCAATTCCGAAGTGATGCTTGAACACTATAAAAAAGTATTTTTTCACCGAATCATTACTGGAGATGAAAACTTGATCCATTACGATAACCCGAAGCGTAAAAGATCGTATATGAAGGTCGGCCAACCAGCAGTATCGACACTAAAGCCAAATATCCATGGCGCTAATTATTTGGTGGGAGCAATGAGAGATTATGAGATGGTAAAATCTGATCAGACCATCACAGGTTACCTGTATCGAATGAAACTGATTGTTTGAAGCGAGCATTGGCATAAAAATGTAATATTCCATCATGACAATACTCGGCAACATGTAAAAAACTATTAGGATTGAAGTGGTTGAGTAGTTTTGCCTGACCCGTTTTATAGTCCAGACCGGGCACCATCCGACACTATTAGTTTCGATCGAAGCAGAACGCTCTCTCTGGGATACAAAGTATCCGATATTAGCTTGATCGTTCTTGGCTTCAAAAGATGAGTAGTTCTTTTGGCTCGGAATCCATATGATGCCAGAAAAAATGGGAAGAGGTCATAGCTAATAATGGCCAATACTTTGAATAAATTTATATTGTACAAATTTTTCAAAAGAAAAGCTAAAAATTTGAAAAAAAAAATCTTTAATTTTTAGTCATACATCCAATAGAAAGTTTTTTTTTATATTTCTAACCTGATGTCAATGAAATATAAGAACTTATCTGTTAATATACATTAAAATCAGGCAATTTTTAGAGATTCTATTTAAAAAAGGGTCGATAAAGCAACTATGTAGGAACAATTCCAGGATATATGTCAGGTATGGATGTCATTGCAATGATTTTGTAGAAAATCAAAATTTGTCTTGTATATTTTATATTCTTACGATCACTCCTCGTTATTTGCCAAATCATTATATGGAAACAAAACACTGTGCAACGGGTACTCAAAAGTACCTCATATGTACGATATGTGTTTCAAGTTGTTGGGGCAAAAAAAAAAAAAAAACCAACAAATTCACAATAAAAAGGTGTCAGAAAACAACTTGTCGGAATGCATCTAACAAGAAATTCGTATTTTGCTGCGGCTAATGGAATACGGCATGTTTTACCACGCTCGATGACATGAATGGGCGCGGGCTCACCTTCTACTTGCAGTTTTTTTTCTTTATTTAACAATATTTAGTTTTTTTTTGTGGCCAAGATTTCTCCTTGTTTTGTGTGCAATTGTTGTTGTTGTTGCTGTTGTTGTAGTGTTGTTAACTTGTATCGGGTTGTTGTATTGGCTTGTAGATGTTGACCAACATGTATTGTTGTCGTTAACTGCTGTTGTGTTGTGTTTGTTTGTTGTTATTGAATGTTGCTGGTCGTCCTTTTTTAATTCTTTATTAAACAGCAACAAAATTATCAAAATAACAACAAAACAACAACATCAACAGAAGAGCAAAAAAGGAAATGTAGCAAAGAATCTTAAAGAAGTAAAAGAAGAAAGACTTGTTGTTGTGATATAAAAATCTAAACAGAATAAAGTGAAAATATTGTCATAGTTTGATAGTGTAGCCACCAAGTATCCATGATGATAGTTTATACATCTGTGTGTGTGTAGGCTTCAAGGTATTTGTTTAAGGAGTTGGACTGATTGGTGAATAATATAAAAAATACTTTAATACATGTGTAAGATACACTTATAAAATATATTAAAGTATGTACTTGTGTTCGAAATATTTCACTTTTTTTTTTTTGTTGCCATCAAACAATTTTGTATGATTTGGAATTCAGATTTGTTTATCATGAAACACTGAAAAAATTTAATTAAAAGATTAAAATTAGGAGGACTTTGTGAGGACACTGGGAGAACTTTCGTTTCCTCGCGTAAATGGTGATACAAAGTTATTTGGATGCATTCTGCGACAGTCCTTAAAGCAGTATTTTGGCAGTATGAGTTTTCCCCACTGATCATCACTAAATTAAAGGGATCACATTTGAACATCGAAATAGCCAACCAGGTAGCCAACAAGGTTCCTTTATCCAGGCATTAACAAGGTTTATTTATCCATAAACATTAGACTAGCGCTTTGAAAACATTGTCATTACTTCGGAATTTGTGGGTGATTGCAGCGGTATGAGCAGAGGAGATAAAGAGACAGTCAAAAGTCACACCCAAAATTTTTGGGTGGTTCGGAGTCGGTATTTGGACGGTAGGTTTACCTCCTTCGTGCAGATAGTAAAGAGTTTGTCCAAAAACTTTGTTCTTGATAGTAGCAGGTTGCGTGAAGTTTTTAAATTTACAGGGTTGTGGGCCTTCGTTTATAAACTCCAAAAACGACTGAAGGCCCTCAGATGGTTTATAATCCATTATTTCATGTCGTTGGGCACTGTGGACTGCATAATTTAAAACTTTGACTGGTTCTCGACATTGCGATGTAGTAACGGTGTTCTTTCTTTATGTCATCCGATCGATTCTTGACATTGTCAGGCTATTTCTCACTTAGTAATTGAACATTATAGTGTAAAAAAAAATGTTTTTTTTGCTTCGAAAAAGTCGAAGACGCTTAAACACACCGATTGCTAACCAAAGCAACGTGGGAGAGATGGTTGGTTCGTTTCTGATGTGAGGCTATTCAACTTGCAATTTGAAAACGTTTGCGAGCAGCAGGATTCATCCAAATGCAGGGGAATTGGGTACCATACGAATTGAAGCCCAGAGACCTTGAAAGACGTTTTTTCATGTCCGAAATTATGCATGAACGCTATAAAAAAATCATTTTTGCACCGAATCATTACTTGCGATGAAAAATGAATCCATTACAATAGACCGAAGCGTAAAAGACCGTATGTGAAGCCCGGCCAACCAGTCGAATCGACACCAAAGCCAAATATCCATGGCGCTAAGATAATTCTCTGTATTTATTGGGTACAGAAGGGTCCTATCTATTATGAGCTGCTGAAATCTGACCAGAACATCACAGGGAATCTGTATCGAACGATACTGATTCGTTTGAAGCGAGCATTGGCCGAAAAACGACTAGACATCAAACCGTAATACTCCAACGTGGCAAGACTCGAACTCATGTTTCAATACTTGTTGAACAGTATTTAGAATGAAGTTCGGATCACCCGCTTTATAGTCTAGACCGAACCCCATCCGACTACTATTTGTTTCGATCGATGCATAACGTTCTCTTTGGGATACAATTCACTTTGGAACAGAGTATCCGATATTGAGTGCATTCGTTTATGGCCTCAAAAGATGAGCAGTTCTTTTGGCGTGGAATTCATATGTTGCCAGAAAGATGGGAAATGGCCAATACTTTGAATAGTTAAAAATTAAAGCAAAACATTTGATTATATTAAATTTGAACTATTTCTTTTAATTAAATAATTTTTTTTGAGTGTAAATGTTTAAGTTTTGTTGTCTTTAGGTTTTTTTGTACTTTTTGGTTTAATTTTTTTTTTGGTTTGGAGTTGATGTTGGTTGTCAGTGAATTTGTTAAACATTGAGTACATTGTGAAGTCACTGGTGGTTGATCTGGAATCGAACACAATTTTGTTAGCAGGCAATCAAGTAAAAGACATAACGAAACATACATACATTCTCTACAAACATATGGGAATGTTTACATTAGGAGGGGTTCGAATTTGCTTGAGAGCTGAGGAGGAAGAATTTAAAGTTGTTTATTATTCACAAGGAATAACGTTACAAATATGAAGGTTAAATATTAATAGACTACGATTATAAGCATCAATTCGTATGGTACCCTGCTTTTGGATGAATCTTACTGCTCGAAAACTTTTTGAAATTGCTGATTGAATTGCTCCAATGATTTTGCAAGCTCTTGTTGAGTTTTACAACAATCTTCATGGAGTATTGCCTCTAATCCGTGTCAAAATCACTACTTCTCGCACGTTGAAGCCGATGAAAGACATTCACCATAAGCTTTGATAAGCAATCGGTGTGCTTCAGCGGCACTGTTTTTCAAATTAAAGAAGTCAAGCAAAACTTCCCCCATATGACGCTTTGTTGGCTCAAAATTCTACATTTACGAAGCAAAAAAAAAACATTGATGTTTACCCTCTAGTGTTCAATAACCAAGTGATAATAAATGACAGATATGTTTAAAACATACGATAGCTATTGTAAATCCCAAATTTTTAAGTCATACACCCAATATTTCTTTAAAAAAGTGAACACCTCTAATGTATGTATGTGCTATATAACTTCTACATATTTTTAAGTGACTGACTGCAATTTGTACTGAATATTTATACATACGAGTAGTTTTTTCATCTTTTTTTTTTTTGTTAAAGTCAGGCATGCAGTTTTGCCTCTGATTTTTTTTGTTTGAAAAAAAATATTTTTTTTAAGGTTTTCATTTTTGCCAAATGGTGTATCTTGTTAAAACAGAAAAAAAAATCAACACAGCAAACATGAAATCTTTACGTTTACATATTATTCCCATTAGCATATTTTCAGGTCCCCAAAGTGATCTTAATATTTGTTGTTGTTTGTTTTAAGACTTTTGGTTTTGGGGTTTTATTAAATACAATAAATGTATGTTGATGACACGCGACCATTTTCATGCAAAAATTCCAAAAACCAAAAAAAAGAACAAAAAAAAAACGGAACAAATACCTTAAGACCAAACGGCCGACAGACAGTACGATCCATAATGGTATGTGATGTTTCACTTTGCTCGATGATTTGCATTCATTTCACATATTGGCATGTGTCACCTTCTGTTGTCAACAACAGCAACCCAACAACAGTCAAGAATTTGCCACAAAAAAGAAAACCCAAAGAAGATTAAAAATTTTACAAAATCTTGTTAACATTTAAAATTATTTTAAAGCCAATAAAAATGTAAAAGCATTTTAAGAAATTATTATCCTGCCGTTTCAAGGGAAAACAAATTAAATTCAATAATAAACTACATGATTTTACAGTTAAAAAAAGAAAGAAAAAAGATATTAAAATAAAATGTAAAACTTTAAAGTGCAGAAGACGGAATTTTTCTGTATATAAATTTAACATTTTTAAGGTGTTATAGTGTTTAATTGGAACAAGATGAATGGACCACAAATAAACCAAAAAAATAAAAAAAAGCAACAGAACGAGCCCTTTTTCCAACTTTACACAGATATTAAGTGTTGCTATTAACTGCTCAATTTAATCTTGTTATTAAAGCTATTGTTGTTGCTGGTTTTATATCAATATTTATCAGCAGCATTATTTAAACAAAGCCAACAACCAGCAACAACAGTTAAATGACATAAACAAGTGTTAATAAAACCATAATCATTAATAAATATCAACTTAACAGCAACACCAGTAACAACAACAACAAGAACAACAACTACCCAACCAACAACTACGCTGACTAATCTCTTGTGAATTTGTGTTTTCACAAAAAAAAAAATGTTCTACCGATCACAACAACACAAAATTGCTGAAATTAAATAACTATATAAACCAACAACAATTGTGCATATTTCAACTTTTCGTTCGTAAAAAGCGGAGCAACGAATTAAATTAAATTTGAACTTATTGAAAACAACAAAAATGTAACGAAATCACTTAATGTTGGCCATTAATTGCCTTCATTCATACTTAAATGCAAAAAAAACACTTCATAACAATGACAATACAAACCAAAGATTTTTACTTAATACTCGCTCAATAACCACCGCCGACGACGACGACAACCGCAATTTAACTCGCTGACATGTCTTTTATACTGTCAACAGCTATTAATTAAGGTTGCATTTTATGGCAGCAGCAGTCCCAGCAACATTATCAACAATGCGATTAACAAAGGCCAGCAATAGACACATATTTAAATACTATTATACATAGCAGAAATATCATTCAGAATTAAGAACAATAATTTCAATCCAAATATTCATGAGTGATTAGGATCAGAAGGCTAAATGACTTCAATCTTTAAAAAAATTTCACTAATAAAACACAAAGTTTATTTCTCTGGTTTGCAATTCTGGTCCAGTTCGTTAATTTTTATCAAGGACTTGCACAATTGGTTATGCATCAAACAACATTCTTGAAGCTGTAAAACATTAGTTTCACTCGTATCCTCGTGCACAGAAAAATCTATATTTCAATTCAAACATTTATCACATATTGAACTGGTTTCAATTATTTCATACACAGAAAAAAGTTTCAACATAAATATTATGATTTGATTTCATTGATTTCAATTCATAACATTTATAAAAAATTAAATCTAGAAGGCTTGAAAAATAGAATTTCAATTTCATTTATATTTTTATGTTGTTGATAAATGTTTGAAATTTTCCTTGGAATTTTTTTTATTTATTTTTATGATTTTCAGCTACAAAATGAGCAAATATGCGCGAAATTGATTAAATTTCTTTAAGGGTTTGAAATGTTTTATGTTTGTTTTTATTTTATTACGTTTAATGATATTTTTAATTTTCAGATATTGTTGATTCATTTCGTAATTGAAAACACAATTTTGTTATTTTTTATGTTTTCAATTACGAAAATTATCTATTCAATAATTTTTGTATTTAAAGTTCAACCAATAACGAAAATTGTGTATTCAATTGTCAAAATTATCAAATTGAAAACTCAAAATTCAATAGAAAATATCAGAAAATTTAGTTTTTTAGGACTTGAATGCTTGATTCAATTATGAAATAATTGAAACCAGTTCAATATGTGAAAAATATTTGAATTGAAACGGTTTAAGAAATAGTTTTTCTGTGTAATTCCAAAGTGTTTCCATAAACATATACATAATTACGCAATCATATATATGATTGCTACAATGATGTGAATGTTAACTTAAACATATTATGGTTACCGCAATCATATACATAATTACTCTATAATATGGTCTTGTGGCTACAACCATAACATTATATCATCTAATAGTATAAAAATAATAATTTTACAATGATATTATGGTTGTGCTACTATTATAAATGTTTCATGTTCAATCATGAAATTGTAAAAAAAATAACACAAAAAAGTAAATTTTTTATAATATTTTTTTATACGAAAAATCAATACATGGCATTAGCATTTGAAAATGATTTCGTGCATATGGTCACCGCGGCTGTTCTTGGTGATGCGCAATTTTGGGCCACTTTTTTGAGCATTGCTGGACGTATGTCACGAATAATATGAACAATGTTGGCCTCGAAGCCATCAATTGTTGCTGGTTTATCAGTATAAACCAGTGACTTCACTTGCCCCACAGGAAATAATCGAGAGGTGTCAAATCGCACTACATTGGAGGCCAATTGACAGGATGATTTCTGGAAATCAGGTTATTGTCAAATTTTGATTTCGATAAATCGATGACACGTAGCGCCATCCTGTTGAAACCACATCTAGCACTGATCAATGTCATATATATTTTAAAAAAATTATAAACAAAAAATTATTGATCATGGTACGATTACGACCTCCATCTGGCTTCATTTTTGAAGAAATAAGGTCTGATGATGACACCAGCGCACAGTGGAGCAGAATCAAATTTGGAAATAAATGTGGCATTTCTAAACGGCTGGTCTGATCGGGATAAAATTTTACGTGGGCATAGCCAAGGAGAATTTTGCTATTTAAAATCAGCAAAACCAGGACAACCTCGATTTTTGAACTATTTTTGACCTATATCTGGATTACTAAGTCATTAATATAGACAATATGGATATCTAATGATAGATATTTCAAGAACCTTTGCAACGTCATATATAAGACCATAGTAAGTTGGACCTACAATGGGTCAAAATCGGAAAAAATATTTTTTAACCCGAATTTTTTTTCACCAAAAAAATTTAAGAAACAAAAATTTTTAAAAAAAAATTTAAAATTAAAAAAAAAAAATAATTTTTAAAATTTAAAAAAAAAATTTAAAATAACAATTCAAAAAAACATTTTTAACAAAAAATTTTAAAAAAACAACTTTGGAAAAAAATAAAAATATTTAAAATTTGTATTTTGAAATATAATTTGGTGAAGGGTATATAAGATTCGGCACAGCCGAATATAGCTCTCTTACTTGTTTTTTATCAAAATTTCAACTTTGGGCCATATGTTCCAAAATCTCAAAGCTGGTATCAAAAAACGGAAAGCAGCTTTGGAAACCTTGTTGTGTTCCCTATTTATCTCCAAAGTATTTTCCCAGCCCCGAAGGAAATGTGGCCTCTATAAGCAAAATTTAAAAAATACCATTTTTCGGATTTTCGCTCCAATTTTTAGGAATTGCGGGATTTCCTTTGACATTTTGTCAAGTCTTTTTATACTTTGTTATTTAGAATGACAAATTTAAAAAAAAAATAAAGATTTTATTACATATTTATTGAGTTTCTAAAACTAAAAGTTGTATCAACATTTTAATGGGATTGCAAAAATTAGGAACAATTTGATCCACATTCATTCCGAACTAATTGTTTTAGTTTAGATAAGTTAATTTTTGGTCTTACAAAAAAAAATCAAGTCAATACCTCAATTAGATTCAAAAATATGCCACTTAATAACACCGTCCTTCAAAAATATATTCAAAAACAAGTAAGAAAGTATGGTCGGTCAAGCCCGACCATATAATACCCTACACTAAGTAAAATTCTTTTAAAATTTCAATAATTTATATTTTTGAGTGATTTTCGGAAGTGGGTCTTATATGGGGGCTATGACCAATTATGGACCGATCACCATGAAATTAGGTCGTGTGATTTATGTGTATATTGAAGTTAACTATGTTGAATTTTGTGTGTTTACCAACATTTTTAAGCGATTTATGCACGTTAAAGTGATTTTCGGAAGCGGGTCTATATGGGAGCTATGACTAATTATGGACCGATCGTAACAAAATTTGGTGACATGAATTTTGTGTATATAGAACTTATTTGGAGTGGAATTTGTGGAGATACATATATAAATTAAACATTTATGACCGATAAAGTCCAATTTCGGGAGGACATTTGTATGGGGGCTAGGTGAAATAATGGACCGATTTCAGCCAGTTTCAATAGGCTTGGTCCTTGAGCCGAAAAAATAATATGTATCAAATTTCATCGAAATATCTTCAAAATTGCGACCTGTACTCTGCGCACAAGGTTTACATGGACAGCCAGCCAGCCAGCCAGCGGACGGACGGACGGACATCGCTTAATCGACTCAGAAAGTGATTCTAAGTCGATCGGTATACTTTAAGGTGGGTGTTAGACTAATATTTTTGGGCGTTACAAACATCTGCACAAACGCATAATACCCTCCCCACTATGGTGGTGTAGGGTATAAATATGGTTGAGGTGGAATCATTATATGGCTGGTCACAATGATATTATGATTGTGATACTATTATAATATGATCGTTGAACCATAATATGATTAAGAAGGGATTTATTTATGGTTAAGTAGGATCATATTCAGATATTAATGCTGCACATTAGTAGTAAAATATGGTCTATACGAACAATAACACAATTTGACAGCAACTATAAAATCCAATCAAACAACCAGGTTTTTGTCCTGAGCCACCAGAGTTCTACATGCATAATACACGAATGCCAATAAAATCCAAAAAAATGATAAGCCACAAATTTTGACGTTTGAATTTTAAGTTAATCATTAGTTATTGAAATTTTCTTATAATGAAAAAAGTTCAACTCAAATCAAGAATGTTTTGAAATCAAAAACTTTCTAAAATGTGAACGTTTGAGAATCCTTTGATAGTATTTGAAAATAACTTTCACCATATTTAGAGGATTTTTTCTCAAATAAGAAAAAGTAGTTTGGAAATAGGTTCAAATACATTAGAAAAGTGTACTGATTTTTTGATGGGGGGAAAAGTGGCAAATTATTTAGTCAAGAGCACAAATTTATTTAATGCTAGGAGTTTACAAATATATTTAAAATAAAATGATGGGGAAAGACCGAACTTTTCTAAATTTATCGAAACTCTGATACGGCTTCACTTTATTTTTTTATCAAAAATAATCAAATATTTTGTATTTTTTTTTTGGCACAATTTGAAACTTGAAAAAATTTACCACTTATGTATGTTAATAAAAATTCTTATCATGATTTAACTCCTTAAAAGGACTGCCTAAATTTGTTTAAGTTGTTACCAAAAAATAAGCTATAAACCGAAACAAAAGCAATGTACATAAAAAATGGCCATAAAGATAAATTCTAACAAGGTTTATAAATAAAAAATTTGTATTGAAACAAAAAAATAAAATAAAATCGCAAAAAACCCAACTTCACCCCCACCCTCTCTTACTACGAACAGCTTCTCTTAGATCCCATATAAACAAAAGTAGATTCATTCATTTGTTACTTTATTGGCTGCCTTTTTGGTGATTTATTCATGTTTCTTATTTGTCGCCAAATATGGCCTGGCCCGGCCCGGTACGGCACACATTCATGTTGGGTTCTCTTTCCAGCTACAAACAAGTATTCCACACTCTTACTATCGCACAGATTTGGCATGTGAAATATCATCTCAACGATGTTGAGATTTTATCACCTCCTTTTTGCTTGTTTCTTAAACATATTTTTTTGAAACAAATTTTTAGTTGTTGCGTAGGAGATTGAGATTTTGTTGAAATAACTGTGGGACAGACAGACATTCAGACGGGGTTTAAACCATTTATTTGTCACATAAATGTTTTAGAATTTTATTGCCTGGAATTTTAGGAATTTTTGCGTTTTGTGTATTTAATATCGATTAAAAGCTCAAGAAAAAATAAACTAAAAACAGGTCCAATTTCGGTTTTATCAAGGTTAAAAAAAAGATTGTTTTATGCATGTTTGTGTTAAAGATTTAATTAAAAGTAATAATATACATATTTTAAAATTTTAATAATTGAATTGGAAGAGATTTTAAATTAATAATTTAATTAACATATTTTTTAAATTATTGAAATCATTTAAAATGCTAAAATGTTGGATAATTTTTTTTTGCAGAAAAATAAATTTATTTTTAAAATTATAATCATTTTCATTAAATGTTTTATT
Source organism: Calliphora vicina (assembly GCF_958450345.1). NCBI lineage: Eukaryota > Metazoa > Arthropoda > Insecta > Diptera > Calliphoridae > Calliphora > Calliphora vicina. The sequence goes on along the minus strand of NC_088781.1, from coordinate 10,502,248 downwards.
AATATAAAATAAGAGAGTATCTATCCCAAAATGGACAAAAATTGCGAGTTTTGAATTTGTCATTTCCCATTTCAATGAAGAACATATATTCTAATACAATTGGTCAATTCACAAGGTCTCCTATCATGTCATATTGTAATTATGTCCTAATATTTCACAATGGTTTAAAAATTTTTTGCTTGAAAGACCATAACTTTCAAGCAAAAAATGTCCTAAAATAATACTACTCTGTATGCTATGTTCATTATGTTATCGTAACCAACCAGCCGAGACCTGCTCCGAACACCTAAGAGTCGGTTAAGCCGAGCTGCCGAGATGTGAAATATTAGGACATTATGACAATATGACATGAATTGTGAATTGAACAAATGTGTTTATCAAATCTTTGACTATTTGACTTCCGGTCAAGTAATATTAAGTTTAGAATTTTTAAAAAATTTAATAAAAATGTGTCGATTTTTTGCACGAAAATATTTTTCGAAGAGTTCTAATAAAAAATTTTCACTAGCATTGCATTTTAGACCTATGCATAAATCGACTAATAAGGTGTCGATTTGTCCAACTAAAATGAAAGTTTAGTTTGTTTGAGAAGACCATTTCTCAAAATGTTTGTGCTGGACGAGACTTTTTTTTTAAAGGTTTTTATAATTTTTTTCATATTTCTTCCAAAAAGATATGACATGGAAGTATTTAAAATTAATAAGCCATAAACCATATACAAACATTTTTTTCAGGTTTTCGAAATTCCATCTAGTTTGAATTTTACTTGAATTTTTCCAAACCTCTTATCTTCCCGTGCTGATGTAATCATATTATGGTTGAGGTGGAATCATAATATTGTTGGACACAATTATATTATGATTGTGCTAGTATTATAATATGATCGTTGAATCTTAATATTATAAAGAATGGATTAAGTTATGGTTAAGTATAGAGTATCCAAAACCGAAAACAGTTCAACAGGTTTTTTCATAGACTTTTTGGCAGGGACCGTAAATGACGGTTATCCAGAAAATTTGAAATCAAAAAATCTCAATGTTAGAGTCAACGGAGACATATACTGTTATATACCAATATATTCGTATTGACGTGCTCTTTCAGAATCTATGGTGATATTAAATAAATGATCTCAACTCCACAGTTAACAGTTATTTTTCAACGTAATAATAATAGTTTTCATGAAACCTTCAAAAAAGGAGTTTTAAATAGCCGTCATAAAAAAATTCATTTGAGGACTTTTATTTTTGCCGTCATAAAATAAAAGTCTTTTGAGGAGTTTTATTTTTCCCATCAGAAAATAAAACTCTTTTCGTATTTTTCTACTTTTTTTCAGTATCTTTCTTTATATAATCTATCTGATATAATGTTTGTAGTAATTTATTTGTTTAAGAAAAAAAAAAAACAACAACAATTTGATAATAGAAATCAAACAACAACAAATTAAAATTCCACTTGATTTGATTTTAATGAAAAATTATTCAATTGAAATGCAAGGGGCTTTACAAATTATAATGTCTGACCAGCGTCAGTTTACATAAAATTAGTTTTTTTCTGACGGAAAAAATAAAAGTCTTCAAGTTCTTTTTAATAACGGCTATTTAAAAATCTTTTTTAAAAGTTTCATGTGAACTTTTATTTTTAAGTTGAAAAATAACAGTTTTAGATGGATTTTTATTTTTAAAGTCACAAAATAACTATTAAAAAATAACTTTTTTGATATCCCTTATAACCGTTACGGTCCCTGCTTTTTGGTTTTTTTAAAACCGGTTTTTAAGACGGTTACCCGGTTTTAACGAAATACTTTGTAAAGCTTATTTGAGCAAAGCTAGATCAGTTTTGATTCAGGACCTCCCAGAATTCTACAAATTATTTACATAAAACAAACAAATTATTATAAAAAACTAATTTAAACAAAATTAACTTAAACATTCTTAAAACTAGAACAAAAGCTAAAAATAACAACAAATGAAATCTCTTTATTTTCAGTTGTTCATTATCATGAACACAATAATTGACTTAATAATCACAATGATGATGCATACATGTAAAGAAAATTATGGTTAAGATGGGTTAAGGCAGGCAGGGTGATGGTGGTGATCATAATGATGATGATACCCAAGATGATGTTGACAACGACAACGTTAATAATACATTTAATAATAACACGAAGCGATACAAGATACGAGATGCAAATGAAACAACAGCAACAACAACTACATTAACATGAATTAAACGTGTCCTATACATACAAACAGATTATGCAGTACATATGGGTATTTCCACAGGAAATAGAAATGTTTATAAAAAAAATTATTTTTTTAACATTATATAAAATAATATAAAAATCTTTATAATAAGTAATATTAATTAATCTCTATCTTTTTGAATAATTACATTGTACGACAGCCTAAATCGGGAAAAGTTATATCGGTCAAAAAAAAGTTATATAGTCCCGGCGTTGCGCTAGGTCAGGAAATTCGTAGTATGTAGTTTTATGTTATTGAACAGACCAAATATAATAGAGACGCAGCAGTGTTTTAAAATGCATGCAATTTTGAATTGAATATACTTTACTAAACGGTATTACAAATAGGACGGAGAAATATGTCGCATGATAAATCATACTAATGTTATCAACAAGGCACCACTCAATTGATACACAGAGAAAACAGATTCGAGATAGCAACTGAATTTGTTGCCAATCGAATGATTCTACATTAGAGACCGAATTTTATAGTGGTTTCTATAAAATTTTAGAAGGGGTAACAAAAGTTTGGTTACTGTAACCGAAATACTTCTTTATCAACAGACTTTCTGTTGGTCCGAATTACTATGGTTCTTTGAAATATCCATCATTAGAAATCCATAGATCAAAAATGAGGCAGTCGTTGTTTTTTACTTATATCTCAGCGACTTGTGTTCCGATTTTCTCGATTTGAAATAGCAACCGAGCCTGAAGAATTTCCGATATATTGATGTATCAATCATATTTGATTGACGGGGACAACCTTGAATTTTGGCTTATTTTTTATCTTTATCTCGATTACTAAGTTATTAATATAGACAATATTGATATCTAATATTAGATACTTCCAAGTCCATTGCAACGATGTAATCGATAAAAATATTTTTTATACCCTTCGCCATGAGTAGCAAGGGTATGTATTAGTTTGTCATATCGTTTGTATTTTCTATATTTTTCATTTGCGACCCCAGAAAGTATATACAGTGACGGACAATACAATAGAATCACTACATATAAATTCGATTAAAGCGGTAAAACTACAAAATTTCATTTCAAAATTTAAAATTTGTTCATTATATATTAATGCTCATAACGTAAACAATAAATAGAAAAAAATAAAATAAAAAAATAACACATTCTTATATTAAAAACGATGTCAAATCTAAAAGACTAAATAAAATATGCGACATTCAAATAGAATCAGTCTTAAAATGATTAAAAATAAAAAATCATCATAAGAATTCGTTGTTTTCTTAATATTTTGTTGCATATCAATTATTTCTAATAACAGCATCAAATCTTTTGGGGATTGAATTTAACAAACTTTCGCATATAGATCGGGAAATTGCATACCATATTTCCTGAATTTTCTGCCAAAGTTCTTCCTTGTTTTTCAATTTTTCAGGTCCGAGTTTGTCTTTTACTATTTTCCATAGGATTTAAGTCTGGTTATTGAGACGGCCATTCCATAACATGAATTTTGTTATATAAAAACCATTTTTTGGCAAGACCTGACGTGTGCTTTGGGTCATTATCTTGCTGGAAGAGCCATTTTAAGGGCATATTCCATTCTGCATGTGGCTTTATAACATTCTCCAAAATATTTACATACAAGTGCTTATCCATATTTTCTTTAATCCAATAAATTGGACCAACGCAATACCAAGAAAAACATCCCCATATAATAATATTTCCCCAACCATGTTTAAACGATTTTTGTTTTTGCCATTTTTTGGACGTCTAACCCATGTCTTATCATCACTACCAATTAAATTAATGATCGTTTCGTCCGTCCACTACACATTTTGCCACTTTTTTATATTTTCTGACCCATTGGTAGTGATTCTATAATCTGTAATGTCCGTCACTGTATGTATGTATATTCTGGATCGTTATAGATAGCCAAGTCCGTCTGTAAGTTGAAATCAACTTTCCGTAGCGCCCAAATAACTTACATACATGATTCATACATCAATATGTCGGGAATCGGCACACAAATGATAGATATTTCAAAGTCCATTGCAAAGGTGTATATAAGGCTATAGAAAATTTTTTTCATAATTTTTTTTTCAATGAATTTAAAAAAAAAATTCTTAAATAAATTCAATTTCAGAAAAAAAAATTTTAAAATTATTTTGTTTGTTTTTTTTTACCAAAGAAATTTTTTTGTCATGAATGTTTTTTGACAAAAAAAAACTTACAAAAATTTAAAAAAAACTCAAAAAACTTTTTTTTTAAAGATTTCCAAAAACAATTTTTTTTTAAATTTTGTTTACATAAAAATATTTAAAATTTGTATTTTGAAGTATAATTTGGTGAAGGGTATATAAGATTTGGAACAGCCGAATACAGCACTCTTACTTATTTTCACTTCAAAGGTGCACGAATGTCGCGTTTGGGACTTTGGAAATGCCCATATGTATGTATCTGTATAATATTGTTTGTGGTTGTGCTGTAAGGAAAACAAAAACTTAAATGAAACGTGATGTGATGCCAAAGTTAGTTAGTTTGGGTGCCAGTCGTAAAAACAAGCGACGCGCATGCGCAATAAACTCGTCAATAAATTGTCTACAAAAACACAAATTTACCAACAAACTCCACAATAACAGCAACAAAAACAACAACAAAACACCAAAAGACAATAATAAACATGAAAAATAAACAAACATCAACATCCAACAGTGCGTCCGTCCTTCCGTCTGTCTGTCTGTCTGTTCGTTTGTATCTCTTAATACAACATATTTAAAACAAAAACAAACTTCAAATTGATAAAAATGAAAACAGAAAAAAATACACCTTCCAAGTGATGGTGGTGGCAACCATAATTACGATGACAATGACGTTGGTGATGATGATGAAGATGAGGCTGAAAGCAGTCGGCTAGCTATTCCACACTTGGGGAGGACCCATGTTGTTGTTGCTGCTGTTCCATGAAAGTGTCATCTTTACTAGTGATATTGAAATAAGCTTTATTGTTTGTTGTAGTTGTTGGCTTGGTTGGTGTTGTAATTTGTGATTTTTTTTTTATGAACTTATAGATTGCATTTTGATGGTGTTGTCGTTGTTGTCTTCCGTATGTTCCCGAGATATGTGTGTTCTGTTTTGATGTTAAAGAAGAAGAAGGTAAGGAAGAGGTACAAGAGCAAGAGGAACAAGTAGATGCTGGGTATGAAGATGGAACGAACGGTTGGTGGTGGTCTGCTAAGTGGATTTGTATGTTTTTTTAAGAGGAAATGTTTATTGTTTCAATTTTGTTATCAGCACTAAAACAAACACACATTCACACAACACAAACCAACCAAACCAATGCAAACCAAATTGAACAGAACAGATACTAAAACTCAAACTCAAATACTCATCAAGCGACACTTTTTCTTTTTTCATTTTTTTTGTGTGTTTGTTTGTTAATTTAAGTATGAATGAACATTTCCTTTGACCAGAGGGACAGACAGATGGACGGACGGACAAAACTCGGAGATATAAAAACATAAAGAAATGAACTGTTGTGTGTCTGAAACCTTGTTTTGTTTATAGTCAAAACCAAACTCTCTGTGTGTATTTATAAGATAGAAAGAAGATAAACTGATATTGAGTAGACATTAATGTTGCTTTGGAATTGTTTTTTTTGTTTGTATGTTGGTGATACTGTGAGGCCCCGTAAGGTGCTGGCTGGCTGATACATTTGGAATCTTGTTTCAATTTTTTTTTTAAATTTTATTTAATTTCTAATTTGTTAGCTGGCTGGCAGCCAGAAAATTATCTTTTTATTTATTGCTCAACTGACACTTCTGTTTACCGGAAGAATCACCAACATTCATTGTCTTCATCGTCATCGTCGTCATGCTGATCATCATCATCAGCAATCGTATGCATACGATTATGAAAAAGTGTCTGTAGATTTGTTAAAATTTGTTCATTTCATCATTTATTTACATATTAATGTTTAGGCTCATCCAGCAAATGGAAACAGTAAAATATCTGTTAAATATCTCTTATGTTAGTAAGTTTGTTAGCCACTCAGTGGCCCTCCATCAATATTTATGGTTTTTTGTTTTCTTAACCATCTATCTAGCATGATCGGCCCGATACACAACAAGTATCAGATTCATATATTCATTCATTCATTATTTTCTGTGGTTTCCCTTTGTCACACTAATTCGTTCTCTCTCCCCTGCAAACACCAAACGACAATTTGTAATAAATTTAACAAAATTTATTGAAACAAAGAAATTTCATCTGTTAGCCATCAATCAGTTACTTTATCGTTTATACCCGAATTCTTCACGTACATTTGTGTCTCTTTTTCTTTCCTCTTCCGCGTGTAGTGTTAGTTGGAGTTAGAGTTGTTGGCCTTTTTTCGGCTTGTGCTTTGTTAACTGACTGAGTAAATGACAGACTGTGGTATATCTGTGTTTTTACACCTTTTATGCAGACAAACAGCGTTAAAGAATCCCAAAAAAACAATTTAATTAATTATATCTTATATGGAGGAAGATTTCTAGATATGAACCATTTGGGTTAGTGGTGACATATTATTATATTATTTATCAAAATTAAGTAAGAGACAGAAAAATAAATAAATAAAAAAATATCCCCAGTAACAATGGCAAAAAGAATGATGTCATTTTAATCCCTGATAATATACAAAATATAAATAAAAAACCTTTAAAGTAAAATGAGAAATGATGTGAGAGATAAACTAAATTATCCTTGTTTTTATAAGATTCCTTTGAAACTACTTCCGTGTTGATATTTTAAAGTTAAAGGTTCTAGAAACTAACTTACTACATTTTTTATATAACTAAATGAAACCAAGGAGATTATGATCCTAAATAGGCCAAGACTGGACCCATTCAAGTCATTTGACTTGAATGGGTCTATCCGAAACTACAATCTGAAGAGCGTGAAAGGAGGAGGATGAAACGCCATTTAGTCGAAATAGAGATGACACATGCCAAACTTGGATGTCTTGAGGATTCAAATTGGATATTTATAATTTGGGCACAACATACCGACATCCGGTGAATAGGGTGGAAGAGGGAGTATTTTTCCATGGGAAAACTCCACATTTGTGTACCTTTTTGCGGAAAGCTTTCTCATACCCAAGTGATAATTCAAAATTGAAACCACTGAGCCATGTGAGATGCTATAGCTTCCACAATCTCTCGCGTACTTTCAATTTGCGATCGGCCAACACAATATTGTTTCAATTTTTTCGGGTGTGGAGACCTCAACTGGGCGTCTAGAACGTTCAGCATCTTCCGTGCTTGTACGGCCACAACGATATTCAGTAAACCGAAATTCACTTTTTTCCAATTTCTCGTCGAGTCACGAGGTAGTATGTCAGCTTGTCTACTGACAGGTGCCTGTTGATGTAGTTTTGCCAATTCAGTTAATAGCCGAGAGATTCAGACTTATTGACTCACTCTCGTAACATCGAAATTTTATGTTGGTTTGAAAGGTCCATCAATGCCATTATTTATAGAATATAACGTCGTGCAAATGTCAGTCGCGGCTTCGTTGGATGGCGCGCATCCGAAATGACCAATTTTCCTTGACTTTGGCAGAATTTTACCGATGGTATGAGTTATGTTGTCTTTGAGGGCCGCTGTAGTTTGTGGCTTATTAAAATAGACCTGCGACTTAAAACCCAAAAAAAATCAATCGGTTGTCATCACCTCCACTTGAAATGACTTGTCCTCAAACCACTCGTGCAGAATGTCCAATGTGGCATGAACTGTGTGGCACGTAGCGCCGTCCTGTTGACCATATCATCCAATTCAAGCCATAATAAGTTGGTAATCATCGACTTATTGCACTCGCCGTTGACGGCGATGGTCTGGCCTACATTGCAGCCCAAAATCGGAATGCATTGAATGCTATTGGATCTCATGTAGATTTCTATCGTCCGTCCCAAATTCGACAATTTTGTTTGTTGACGTACGTATTCATCCAGAAAGGGTAGTACGATTATGGCGACCTTAAAATTGGTGAAGAGATCGGACCTTTTCCCGAACAGAACACCCAGAATTTTATCATTTGCACGTGTTGTTGAACGCTATATCCGTCCATGGTTATTTGACAAAACAAACTGAATAAATGACAGCCAATATGGCCGCTATCAACGTTCGGGAGTCCCGTTCACATTAAAGAGCCATAACTATTCCAAACTGCTCGACCCAAAAGTAATAATTTGAGAATAAATTTCGTTAAACTGATATGTTTTATCCTTTCGGAAAATGTGAATTATTTTCTTATTAGACAGGGTCTGTGAATTATGTAAAATCTTTAAGAAAATTGCAATTAGGGAACCAGTTGCCAAATCTGGTTCGATTTGATTTGTAGGAGGATTACTGATGTCTGTCATTACTGGACACTGTCTAATTCTATTGCCTATGCAGCAACTTTAGATTGAGTGAACAATTCCGATGAGAATGTGGAGAAGAGCGCTGAACACATTATGATGGAAACATTTTTTTAACTTATAAAGAGTTCAACAAAAAAAATACTTTCGTGGATCTATGCATCTCTTCAAGGAGTCATAAAAATGATTTCGAAAGAATATTCGGCTTCGTTTTAGGATTAGGCCAAAAATCGCAGAAAAAAGTTTGACAACCAAAACGGTTAAAAGGTAACTGTAGTTAAAAGGTTGTTATGGATTATTTCGGTAACGGTAGCCAACCTAGGAATAATCCTAAATTATGAAATTCAATGCATCTTATATTGAAAATTGCCTAAGCATCTAGAATATATATTCCCTTAAAAACAAATTTCTCTTTAACAGGAAAAAACAATATCAACGGAGTTCACGAAGTAAAGAGACACCTAATATTAAGCTGAAACATGCTCTAAAAGTGATAATGATTTCAAATTTTAAGGGTTAGGTCAGAGACTTTTAAATCCATATAGTATTAGGCGTGTTACATAAATTCCTGTAATATTAATTTCAACATACAATCTATTTGATTGCAATCATACCTATTCCATTTCAAACTCTGTCAAAATCAAACAGCCCACCCAAAGAAGCAAAACCTTTAAATAAAAAACAAACAAACAAAAAAAAAACATTTTGAAAAACAAGTCATCGGGTCAAAATTTTGCTACTCATAATTATGATTGTGAATATTGCAAAAAAAATAATAAAGAGAGGAAAAAATTAAAAAAAAAAAATCAAAAAATAAATAAAAGATTTCTACGAACTATTCACTTTATAGGTGGGCACACGTTTGTTTTAAACTGAATGCCGCCAAAAATATATATAAAAAAAACAAAAACAACGTCAACAAACAAAGAAAAAGCATCGCTAAACAGTTGTTAAAAAGTTGTAAAATAACGAACCTTAACCACACCACACCATGCAACACAAACACACACACATTCATACAACACCGTCATTGCTTTGCCACAAAGTAAACTTTTTGAACTTATTTATTGGCATTTTGCATCCCTCAATAATAATCTTCTTCTACGTCTGTTTTTCGTCTTTTACATTTCAAATTGTGCAAAAATGTTTGTGTGTTTTGACAAAAAAAAAAAAATATAATAAAAACAAATCAACAAAATGAATGATGTAGAAAAAAAAAGAAAATTATGAAGTGTTGCAACGAATTTTAGACAGCCTTCAAGGGCTTTAAGAAAATATTGCCCTTTTTCTGCCTTTTTTTAAAAAAAAACTTTTATGTAATGCAATGGGCATTGAATCTGGAGATATAAGATATTAAATTAAAGGTATTTTCAATGTCTTTTTACAATAAATAGCTAAATAAATATATAAAACCAATGTATGTATTTGCAAAGGGGCAGAAAAAGTGAAACATTTTTTCGAGAAATGGCAGATTTTAATTGATTTCTGTACAGTAAAACTGTAAGACTGTGCTCAATTAAAATCTGTAATTTTCTAAAAAAAATTTGCACTTTTTCTGCCCCTTCAGCACTCGGCCAAAGATTGTCAATTCAGCGTCAGCAGTTTTAACCCAAAGTTTTTTCCAAATAAAGAACTTTCGACAATAGTGGAATATTATAAATTGTCGCACTTTTATGGTCGAAAATAAGATGTTAAGTTTTAAAATGTTTCTTTAGGCCCTTCCAAACAATATAAAAGCATCTTAGCAAAAATTTCAAAATTTTTTTGAATTCAATTTTTGTCGGCCTACAAATAATTTCCCAAATCTAGAATCCACCTGATACGAGTTGCAACGAATTTTAGACAGCTTTCAAGGGCTTTAAGGAAACTTTTGTCGTTTCATTTTCTGTTTAAAAATGTTGCCTTTTTCTTAAAATGGCGTTGAATCTGGCGATATAAGGTATTGAATGATTGGTGTTTTCTAGGTCTTCCACAATAAGTAGCTAAATGTATAAAAACAATCTATATATTTGCAAAAGGGCAGAAAAAGTGCAAACATTTTTCGAGAAAATTACAGAATTTAATTTTGACGATAAAAAAAATTAATGGCTTTGACAGGTGGCGAACCACTAACCTCCCGTTTTCCAGTCAAACACACTAGATAGCTGTGCTAAATGCAAAAGTTCATTACCAGCCTGTATAAAAATAAGTACTTATTCTAGTAAATAAAATAATGTGCTGGGTAACCACCATTCCTTACAAAAGAATGCATGAAATAACTAGTTGTCATTACAAAAATTCACAAAATTTTTGCTGGGAACGTGTGGAACAGAGTCATAATATATTGGAAATGAATCTACCGTTTCCAACTGGCTGATCCGATGGAGTTTACATTTTCACGACGGACCCCACGACCACATCAGGCAATCTTGGAAATGCAAAATTATTAAACATTTTAGAACTATTTGTGGATCGTCCATATATTCTTAAGGCCCTATATTTAAAAAGAGCTATATTCGGCTGTGACGAATCTTATATACCCTTCACGTTAAAATAAATTATTTTAAATATTTTTAGTTAAACAAAATTAATTTTTTTTAAATAATTTTTCCAAATTTTTTTTTCGAAATTGTTTTTTATTTTTTTTTTTTTTTTTAATTTTAATTTTAACAATTTTTATTTTTAAAAAAAATTTTGGATAAAAAAAAATTCGGGTTAAAGATATTTTTCCCGATTTTGACCGATTGTAGGTCCAACTTACTATAGCTTTATATACATCGTTGCAATGGACTTTGAAAAATCGATCATTAGATATATATATTAATGACTTAGAAATCCAGATGTAGATCAAAAATAGGGCAAAACTCGAGGTTGTCCCGGTGTTTTTCTTATACCTCAGCCACTTGTGGACCGATTTTGTCGATTTGAAATAGCAACCGAGCCGGAGGAATTCTCATATATTGATGTATGAATCATGTATATACGTTACATATTTGGGGGCTACGGAAAGTTGATTTCAACATACAGACGGACAGACGGAATGGCTATCTATAACGATCCAGAATATATATATGTATTTTGTGGGGTCGCAAATGAAAAATTTAGAAATTACAAACGGAATGACAAATTTGTATACATTCCCACGACAATAGGATCTAGGACCTTTCAACCTATATAAAGTTATCTTAGGAAAAATTTCATTGAATTTATTTTTTCTTGGTCTACAATTATTTGCTCAAATCTCGAATCCACCTGATAAGATCTCTTGCTAAATTTTCTTAAAATCCCATCTAGTTTTGTTACAAACATTATGTTAAACTAAATATAGCTGTAATCATCTCATAATGTCGGGTTATAAAAAATCAGCATTTTGCAGAGTACTGTGAATTATTACCTCGAGCACACCTTAAAGCAAGGCAAGGTAACAAAACTACACCAAAAACAACATACTAAAATACCTTTTTTTGGCTTTTTTATCTGTTACTTTTTTCATTTGAGAGTTTTTGGCATTGTTTTTGGTGGCATTGTTGGTGCGCAAAGTATGAAAGGTAAGGAAAATATACTGAAAACAGCGCCAGCTGAAATGCGGTACTTGTGTACGGTGGATACCTTTACATAGATGTGAGAATAGAAGAATACTTGAATATAGTCAGTCGTATATGAATGGTTTGGTTTGGATGGATGTATGTTTGATTTTTAGATGGTTTTGGTTTATTTGCTGCCAGGCACAATGCTCATCATACATACATTCAGGCAATAACTTTACTTCTTTCTACCTTTAGCACTTTGTCTTTAAGTTCTGTTTTTTTTGTTTGTAACTGCTGCTCGTGGGTGGGTATCATACATATTTTGGGGAATAAACGCCTATTGCAGCATTATTTTTTTTAAACAAAAATCACACAAAGTCATCTTTAACCAGCAAAAACAAAAAAACAGAAAAATAAAATCTCAAGTTCTTTATCCATTTGTGTTGTTTCTAACCTGTGTGATGTCTACCAGTGATCAAGAGAGTTAAAAGAAGAATTCAAAACAACAACAACAACAAAACATTAACCAATCTATTCAGCCATTCATTTTCGTGTATAAGGACGTTTTAAATGTTTCGTCTTTAGCGATGTCGTTATACGTCCATCATTGTTGGCTCATAACTTTCGAGTTCAATAGCAAGCCGCAGGGCATTTGCCAAACCTTATGTTACAAATATTTATATACTTTACATTCATACAATACAGATACATACAGATAGATATACATACATATATTCCTCAGCTATATACCCAATATATTGTATGTATGTCTACTTACTAAGGAAGTCTCAATCGCCCACGTTTGAACTTGTTGTTTTATATACTCAGATTTACTTACACTTAACAAAATTTCGGCGCTTGGGTTACAAGAAAAAATATACTTTTTTAGTTTCTTCTAAGACAACATTCGTCTGCACAATGGCAAATGTCCGAAGTTTTACATAGGCGTAGCAGAAGAGTATTTGAGTTCAATTTTTGACGACGCACCCCACAGCCCCCTCAAGAGCAGCGCTATAGGGTCTAAAAGTTATTTAACACATCGAAATATTATTTTTTCTGCAACGGTATACTGTTTAAGAGTTCATTCATAAGAACTAAAACATTTTATGGAAAAATAATCTCAGAATTCCCGAAAATGAAAATTTTAGGAGTTTTGCTCCATAAGACCCCATTTAGCCCGAGGCTGTATTCCGTTTGTAATTCTCTGCTTTGGAATTTTATAACAAATAGGCTAAATACGAATTTGAAACAAATAGTAGACGGACGGGGCAAGCTCTGGACTATAAGGCGGGTGGGGAAAAACTTCCAAACTCTTCTTTCTACATAGTTTGTAACAGGTATTGCATCATGTGGTCAGATATCAGCAGCTCATAATATATAGCACCATTTTGCTCCCACTAAATACAGAGAATTACAATAGCGCCATGGATATTTGGCTTTGTTATCGATTCGACTCGTTGGCCGAGCTTCACATACGATCTCTTGCGCTTCAGGTTATCGTAATGGATCCATTTTTCATCGCAAGAATGATTCGGTGCAAAAACGATTTTCTTTTATAGCGTTCAACCATCATTTCGGATATGCAAAATCGGCTTTTTAAGTTCTCTCGGCTTCAATTCGTACCTTGCTTTGAATAAATCCTGCTGATCCCAATGACTTTGCAAGCTGTTGTTGAGTTTTGCAACAATCTTAATGTCTCCAATTCTTGGTCTTCAAACTTTTTCGGCTGGCCTGGGCAATCTTTGTCTTCAGTGTCAAAATCACCAATTCTGAACAGCATAAATCATCTTTCGCACGTTGGAACCGATGAAACACATGCACCATAAGCTTCGGTGAGCAATCGGTTTTTTTTTATTAAATTAAAGAAGTAAAGCAAAAAAAAAACTTTGTTGTTTACGAAAATACGAAAGTTTAACATTTTCTCAACTTTAAAATGCATTACTTCATTATTTTGATAGTCATAAGCGATATTTCATAAGATTTTTATACCCAGCATCAAAAAATGGGGCGTATATTGATTTTGTCATTCCGTTTGCAACACATATTTGTCGCAGACCCACATTAGTATACATCTAGATTCTAAGACGATCTTGTTATGTCCGTTCGTCTGCCTGTCAGTTGAAAATACGATAGGGACCAAACGAAAGCAGCTAGCTTGATTTTTTTACACCTAGTCGCCATACAAATGTCACCCGGAGTACTGCTTGAGTAGTCATAAATATGTTGATTATAAGTTCTAAGTACTCTGAAATTATACTGTAAACTATGGCGAAAATCGGCACAAGTCATTTAAAGTTTTAAAAAATAATCACTCTATTAAATTTGAATTTGATGCAAATTTTTTTCAGTGTAACTAGTTGTATCCAAACACAAAGAGCCATACTAAAAAAACTATTAAAAGAAGAGAAAAAAAATCGAAGCGCCACAATTCATTCATCCATTAAATATATAAATTGTGGTTTGATTTGAATGCAACAACAGCATTCATTCGGTCGGTCGATCGTAGTCTCGTAGGGATTGTAAGCCATTCAAAAAAAAAAAACCATTCATCCTCACATTTGAGGTTTCAGTTTTTATTGTTTTTGTTGCTGTTGTCGTCGTTTTCTTTATAACTTAAACAAAACCAAAAAGAAAAAAAAACAAGGGCTAGGCTTACTCATTCTGTCAAAGTTCGAAAATAAAGTCAAGCAAGCATCATCATCATCGTCATCTGGTATATTGTGACTTTTTCCAAGTTTTTTTTTTTCTTTAAGATTTTAGTATTTACCTCATGTGGCATGCTCCACACGCGCACTATCTACGCTTTTCTGGATAGTTGAATGGTTTAGATGGCTGCATTCAATGACTGCTTAAATAATGCCTCAATGGATGGAAGTTTGGTTGACTGACTAACTTAGCCCTTATGCACCAACCACACCACCTCCGCATAATTTTTTTGTTTTTGTTGGTTTCTTAAACGCCACATGCATTGACAGCGTTACTCTTAGATTGTTCTTTTATTTTGATTATGATTCTTTGTTGTATTTGTATCCGTTTTGCCTCAAAAATCTCCCCATGGTTTATTTAAAACAAATAGTTTTACAATCATAGACCACAACGGCGACAACAAATACAACAGCTTCAAGAATAATAGTAATAACGACAACAATGAAGACCGTTTGTTGACGTTATCGGTTTTTCAAGTTTTTTTTTTAATTTTTTTTATTTCAGTTACATTTTTGTTCCTTTTTATACTTCGTCATCGTCATCATCATCTGTATTAACATCACCATCACTTTAACCATGATCAGTGTATTCTTGCCACCATCATATTTAGCTAGATCTATCTATGCAAGTAAGTTTGTGGTACGAATAGTTAGTTTTTTACTTCTATCATGCCACATTATGTTTCAGCTTTTGGTGCCAGCTTTATTTGACAAAGAAAACAAAAACAAAGAAAGAACAAAAAATATCTTTATAGCCAGTCAACGTGTCTAATGATCCGATTTGTTGGTATCAGGTTACACAAAATAGTTTCGAAAAACGCCCACATACCAGCCAGCCAGCCGACTAACTCTTAAACCACCAAATAATGTGTTTACATCTTTGGCGTTTATGGAACAATTTAGCATCAAATTTCCTTTGTCAACCTAAACAAAAATAAACTTTAAAGTTCTTTTTTACTAGTCAAACATTTCATTAAATGTCACCTCCCTAGTAATGAAACAACATTCTTTTTCCTTTTCCTTCGAAAATTTAACGCTGAAATTAAGTTAAATTATTGTTTTACCGGAAAGCATTGCGGCCTGGGGTGTGAACAGAGTAAAGAACATAATTTTTAATAATCAAGTGCAATTATTTAGAAGGAAGTTTCTGTTGTTAGATTTTTCAGTCAATATTTACTTATTAAATTAAAAACGATATTTTGAAAATCATTTATATATAGCTAAGAAAGAGAAGAGAGTCCGACAAAGTGTCATATGCGGGAAGTTTTGCTTGACTTCTTTAATTTGAAAAAAAGTGCCGTTGAAGCACATGATTGCTTACCAAAGCTTATGGTGAATATGTTTCAGAAGTGGTGATTTTAACACGGAAGACAAGGATTTCCCAGGTCAGCCAAAAAAGTTAGAAGATCAAGAATTGGAGGCATTACTCCATGAAGATTGTTGTCAAACTCAGCAAGAACTTGCAAAATCATTGGGATCGCTATAAAATAAAATATCATCAAAAAAATCGTCATTTCGAATTTTAAAAATCTTCAAAAAAAATCGGAAAATTAAAATGGTTTCTAACATGAATTTTAAATTTGTATTTAAAAAGTGAATATGACATGTCAAAAGACATTTACTAAAATTTAAGTTTTTAAATAAGTGATCACTAAAATAAAAAAGTAAAGTTACATTTATTTATAAGGTTTCATTTAGAAGTTTTTTTTAATTTTAAATAAAACACATAAAATAGAATTGAATGACTGTATCTTTAGTATGACCCGTTATAACAATCTCTGACATTACTTTTTAAAGATAATTTCATTAAAATGTGTGTAAAACTACCTGAAATTAAAGCATAAATTCAACTTGGCGCCTTCAATTGAATGGGGTAATGCCATTATATTCTGAATAAATTTTGGCAGAATAGAAAAAGTTGCTGTAGAATTTTCCGGTTTTATTTCAGTAATTTATTTCCAAAAAATGATTTAAAATCTAACAATGTTAATTGACAAAATTCAAAATCTAAATATTGCTTCTCATATTTCCAAAAAATTATGAAATTCTTAACTATTTCATAAAATTGTACCCTTTGTTCATAATGCAGAAAATCGAAACTTTCGAGAAAGAAATCATATCGCTAGTTTGCTATTTTTGAAACCAAAAATCGCCCAATCTGACAGCTATGCTTGAGATGAATAATGGATCCATTACAATAAACCGAAGCGTAAGAGATCGTATGTGAAGTCCAGCCAACCAGCCGAATCGACACCAAAGCCAAACATCCATGACGCTAAGGTAATTCTCTGTATTTGAAGGGAGAAAATGAGTCACAGAGAACCAGTACCGAACGTAACTGACTTGTTTGAAGCCGAAAAACGCCCATAATATGCGGCCAGGCATGAAACCTTAATATTCCATGACAACGCTAGGCGAAGTGGTTGGAAAGTCCGACAATTATTTGTTTCGATCGCTTCAGAATGCTCTCTCTGGGATACGCTTCACTTTGGAACAGACTATCTAAAATTAGCTTGATTTTTTCTTGGCCTCAAACGATAAGCAGTTCTTTTGGCGCGGATTCCAGACAGATGGAAAAGGTCAGTGCTAACAATAACCGATACTTTGAATAAATGTATATTGTACAAGTATTCCAAAAAAAAGCTACAAATTTGAAAAAATTCTGCATTTTTAAGTCATACACCCAATAGATTCTCTTTACCATTCTATTAAAGCTTATCTTAATTCAGTACTTTGAGAATTAATTCATTATTGAATAATTCTAGTTTTCTGTAATTCAAATCCATTAAAAAATAGCTGAATAAAATGTACTGAATGATTAAATTGATTCTTCAATTCAAATCTACTTTTTTTGTAAATGTTTCAAACAAAAACAAATTTAATGAAGAAAAATTATTTTAATTCAATTTGGATTAGATTTGAATAAAATTAAAAATTTTAACATTGAGAAGTTAAATGAATTCTGTTATGAATTAATTTCATTATGAATTGATTCAACAATGAATGAATTGTTTTCAAATAAAACCCTATGAATATAGCTGAAGAATTAGTTTTAGGGAATGAATTAGTCACATTTTTTAAATTCTGAATTAAGATTTTAATGAAGTAATCTATTAATATTCGAGTTTCAAATAAAACAAATGATTTTTTTGATACATTGTACAAGTTTTGAGCATTTTCGCAAAATTAGTACTGATAAAGGACACATATGCCAAAAACCATTCAAATTTTTTTTATGAATCATTTTGGACTCGTTTATCATATTTTTATCGTTCTGACCATAACTCATTCAGTTGGATGTTCTCATTGAGAGCTGTGGTTTCTTCATATAGACCTGCGACTTCAAAGACTCCCAAAGAAAGTTTGGAGCGTAGAAATCGGGTGACGGCCACTCCAAAAATATACGACCAGTAGTTGAAAATTAACCCACCTGGAATGATTTACGGGCTTGTCATTTAAATTTCACGTAAATATGAAGAAATATTCTCGAATACTCCGCGTTTTTGAGGAGAATATGATAACAAAACAAAAAGTTGACACCAGTTGCAGTATCTAGCAATAGGATGACCATTTTGCGCCACCTTGTACTTTTCAGAATTAAAAAAATCAATAAAATTGGTTAAAACAATTAAGAAAGTATGGTACACTGAGTTAATGAGCAAAAACAATTTTTAATTTTTTAATTTCAATAATTTATTTTCGTTAATGATTTTCAGAAGTCGGCTTTATATGGGAGCTATGATTAAATATGAACCGATCGCCATGAAATTTTTTATTAATATATTAAAAAGTATTTAAGAATTTTGTAAAACAAATGCAACAATATTGAAATATAGCATTTTTTCGATGTTATAATTCCGCATAATTAGTTTGAGATATTTAAATGACACAAAATACGGATATCAATCCCCACGTTAGCGCCGTCTGGCATTAAAACTCATTCCTCCAATGAAAGTATTACGAAAGCCCAATTCCTCATAAATATATTAATGTTCAAATAAAATCTGTCCAGTAGTTTTGAAGATACATATTTGTTACCAATTATTATGCACGACACCCAATGTGCAGTGAACATTTAATAGTCATATCTATCAATTTATACTCAAATTCTCTACAAAAAATAAGTAATATATGCCAGATTTTATCAATCTCCACTTCTAGACCACCTGTGATTGGTAGAACAAAGTATTTCAGTTATTTTTCTTTACGCACTTGTTTTACAACTAACTTAAACGAAGTTTTAAACAAATATTTCCATAAATAACAAATTGTAATAATCAAACATTGAAATCTTTAAAAATAAACATGATTTTTTTAAAGCCACACCTCTAAATTCAATACCAGCATTTATTCCCAACCAACAACCCATTCAACCCCCTGAAACATTAAAAACAAGATAGCGAAACAGATTTGGGATTTTATTTAAATAAATAATGCAATTTTCCACATGAAAGTAACATTTACATAAAAATCTTCTGAACACACTAATGAAATAAAGAACTTTTGCTATTTTCTGGGAAAGTGAAAAAATATATAGATAGAGATAACAAAGTAGAGATTAAACGCCGCAGGACACTTAAATTTAAATACAGTTTATAAAACAAATACAAACGCGCTTGATGTAAAACATTTTCAACATTTTTAATAAGGGTTTTTTTTCTAAATATTATGAAACAAATTGCTACATTTTTGTAGTTGCTCTCAATTTTAGCACTCACTTTAATTATCCCAACAGTGTCGTTATAATAGAAGTGGGGAGGGGTGTGATGATGGATTTCATGTAATAGATACAACAAACAGGCTACACAAATAATCGTTACTTAAATCACAGTTAAGTGGCGGTATCCTGAATGGCAACCAAAATGAGCAGACACGCCCTTTCAAAATTCTTTTTGACATTTTTACCCTTAAACATCTGTGCAAATGTGAAAAAAATACGAAAAATCAACTCATGATGATGACAATAATGATGAAAATGTTGATAATGCTTGTAATGTGGCAATAATTTTAAGCGAATCAGTGATTTTTTTTTTTTGGAAACATATAACCCTGTTGGAAAGTTTGCTGTTTTGAAATAGCAGGAATATTTATATGTAGCAGGGTGTTAAAAAGAAAATTAAATTTCCATGAAAATTTTATAACTTCAAACTAAAAATTAAAAGCTATTGTGCATATGACTAAAAATGCGGAAGTTTTTAAAATTTTTAGCTTTTATTTTGAAACATTTGTACAATATAAATGTATTCAAAGTATTTGCTATTGTTAGCTAATACCAAAAGAATTCTCATCTTTTGAGGTCAAGAACGAAACGCTGTTCCAGTAGGATGGGGCCCGGTCTGGACTAAAGCAGGTGAGGCAAAACTTCCCAACCACTTCATTCTAAATAGTTTTAACAGGTATTGCAACATGTGGTCGATCGTTGTCATGATGGAATATTACGTTTTCATGTCTGGCCGCATATTCTGGGCGTTTTTCGGTCAATGCTCACTTCAAACGAATCAGTTGTGTTCGGTACAGTTTCCTGATCAGGTTTCAGCGGTTCATAATATATAGGACCATTTTCTCCCACCAAAAAACAGAGAATTACCTTAGAGCCATGGATATTTGGCTTTGGTATCGATTCGGCTGGTTGGCCGTGCTTCACATATGATATCTTATGCTTCGGGTTATTGTAATGGATTCATTTTTCACCGAAAGTAATGATTTCTTTTATAGCGTTCAAGCAGCAATTCGTATGGTATCCATATCCCGGATTTTAGATGAATTCTGCTGCTCCCAATGATTTTGCAAGCTCTTGTTGCGTTTTACAGCAATCTTCATTGAGTAATGCCTCCAATTCTTGGTCTTGAAACCTTTTCGGCTGGCCTGGGCGATCTTTGTCTTTCGAGGAACCGATGGAACACATTTACCATAAGCCTTGGTGAGCAATAGTTGTGCTTCAACGGCACTTTTTTTATCAAATTCACAGATTTATAAAAGATCTTAAACAAATAGATCCCTTGACTGGAAACATCCAATGTAAATTGTAGTATTTTTATTTCGAAAAGAAAATCATTAAAATTTGGAAATTGTATTTCGAAAATGTTTTCCCTCGAATTCAATTACTAAATAACTCCCCTGATTTTAAAAAATTGACAATAGCGTATTTGACAGAATCGATCCATATCTCTAAAGTTTATCTGTTACTCCTCTTAAATTCTGAAATTTAAATAGCTTTATTTAAAGTACACATTTATCAACTTGATGCCTAAGTAATTAGCTTGCTCAGATCTCAGTCAATCAGCAAATTTTGTTGATTTTTCTACTTCTCGAAACTACAAGATCACGCCCAAAATCACCTTATTGGAAGAGACTTTTGCAAATGGCGACATAATGACAACTTTTTAATCTAAAATAATATTAGCTTCTACGATTGGAGCTAATATTAGTCAGGAAAAAGACCAACGTTTTCAACTAAAAGTCAATCATATAAACAATAGCATTTAAGCTAGAGTTTCGTGTTCGGTTTTAATCGAAACCGAAACCGCGGTTTATAAAGGCCTAAAACCGAAACCGACAATTATTCTTCGGTTTTTAGTTTTAATCTATTTCCAGTAGAAAAATTAAAAATTTAGAAATGAAAAACCAACTTTTTCATCCAAAGATTCATCCAAGAATTTCCTGACAAGTAAAATTCAAATGACTATTTATTTATTAAATTAAAAAAAAGAATGCAAAGTCTTTTTAAAAAAAAACTTAGTTATTTTCATATATCTAATAAAAGTATGAAGAAATAATACTATTAAGTCTCCCAATGAACCAAAAAAGTATCACAAAACCGACCGAAACCGATCGGTTTTAAATTTTTTAAAACCGAAACCGCGATTTTGAAATTCATCGGATTTTTTGAAACTCTATTTTAAGCTATAATTAAACCACAAGATTTTTAACAATATTATAGTCACAGTAACTAACTATTTACATGATTGTGGAATCCATAATATGGATAATTTATGATTCACATGATTGTATCAACCATATATATGGTTACAGTAAACAAATATATGTTTGTGGCAACCATATTTATGATGAATAATTTTATCATAATATGTTGTTCTCAGATTATGATAAGCCTTAAGCCGAGAGCAACATAATATGATAAGTCCTTCATCATATGAATGGTTGTCACAAACATATATTTGTTTACTGTAACCATATATATGGTTGATACAATCATGTGAATCATAAATTAACCATATTATGGTTTCCACAATCATGTAAATAGTTAGTTACTGTGACTATAATATAGTTAACAAACTTGTAACAATATTGAAATGGTTACAGTAACCATGCCCAATTATATTTTTTCTCTACGTGTACGGACAAACGATGTAAGTTAAGATTGAACCACATAAAGAACTATTATTGGCGCAAAAATTTAACCATATGCCGACCAATAATTGAAGTTAAGATTAAACTTCATTCGGATCACGATTGAACTAAAATGGACTTTTATAAGTATCTACGATTGGAGCTACAGATCAGTTTGATCCACAACAAGGTTTAAGGAGAGTTACAATTAAACATTTTACGCTAGATGGATTATTTCTTGAATCAAGCTGTATTTTTGATTCCGCTATGGATTGATTTAAGTAAGGAATACGATTTTTTGTGCATGATCGCAGGTTTGTTGTGGGAACAAACGAAATATCAAATTTATATTTATAAACCTTAATAATCATGATAATAGTTAGGTATTACATAGAAGTTTTATGTCAATAAGTTTGTAAAAGCTTTTTATGTATTTCCTTCTGGGTGTTTACACATCGTGTTAGTATTATTATGTTTAAAATTCGCCCCGTTACTCAGTTTATTTGGTACGAGAGCAAATATGTTGAAATTTGTGGTTGTTGTTTGCTGTTGTCCTCAACTGTCAGATAAATACATGTTAAAATTCAAATAAGCGTAAAATGTCCTTAAAAAGATCATCACAATTCAGTCATTCAAGCATTTAATGAACCAGTCAACCAATCAAGCAGCCGACAACGGTTTTTTTTATTAAGTACTTATTATATGTTATGTTTCTACGTGTATTTCACAAAATAAAGATGGAAACATTGAAATAATAATAATAACAATAATTAGTGTGAGCATTTGCCAGTCCATAATTTCAGTAGAGTGTGTCTGTGTCTTTTTCCATAAAACTAAACTATGGATAATCTTATGTAACGTAAAGGTACTTATAACTTATAGCAAATCCTCAGCTAGGGTAAGAAATTACGAAATGTGCCATTGCTAGGTATTTTATGAGATAAAAATATAGAGAATTTGTGTTTGCAATGGTTACACACAGACGACATCTGTTTATTTAAACAAAAAAAAAAACACAAAGATGTTGAATAAAAAGGTTAACACAATTATAATGTTGGTTTTATTTTTTTGTTTAAATGTAACCCATCTTTGTGTAAATGTAAGGGCTCACTGTACGAACGTGTTATTTGTCAGACCGATAATAAATGTTCCTTCTTTTGCTCCCTCTTTATCAATTGTAAGCATCAGATTATCTCCTTTAGGGTAGAGTTTTAGTTTTTTCATTCACATTTAAATAAAAAATATGAAATCGTTTCAATTATATTCCATTTGACATTTGTTGTGTGATAATTTGCCGAATTATCGAGAGCAACGAATGACTATGAAGTTCTCTTTGTTTGTGTTTTTTTTTTGTCATTAATCGCCCATTAGGAAATTGTTAAGAGTTTCGTTAGATTTTCCGCCAAAGTGATGTGGCTCTCTAGTTAGTAAACAATGTTGCTGTCAGTGTCACTGTCATAATCCAGCCATTGATTTGTGTGGCACCTTTTGTCATTTTTTTTCTTTATATCAATTAAGCGTAGGTACATATGAGTGTGTAACTGACATATTTTTTTTGGAATTTGAAAATTTTGTAGAGTTTTAAATAAAGTTTTGATTGAGTATTATCTTTTTTATCGTAATTTGAGGATTACATGGTATTAGTTGGGAGTTTACAATGTCGTTTGAAAATAATGAAGGTGAAAGTTTTGGGAAATAATGCAAAGATTTTGGGGTCATTTATAATGTGTAGATGTTGTGAGATATTAAAGTTAATTTCAAAAGAATAATTATCGTTGCGGATTGCAAGTCGTTTTTTGAAAGTTTGGGCAGCATTACGAAAACTGTCTACTAGTAAATATAATTACTTGTCTTGTGTCATAAAATTTACTCCGAATCGAAAATCATGTCTTTTCATAATGCTCGTATACCCCAAATTCAGCTACTGGTTGTAGATACAATCCGTTCTTTAGTCAGCAAGACATTTGTTTCCTCATGTAGAGGAACAATAAAAATCAACAAACTCGAATAAATATTCCGATGAAGAAATATTCTAGGATAATCATTCGTTTCATATGAGATTCCATTCTCTTTGGTGTATATAATATACATAGTATCTCCAAACCAGTGGTCAGCACCTATAGCAACCAGGGGACGATCACGATCAATTTTGAGCAATGTGAGCAAACTCCTTAAAATTACCAAAACCAATTGCAAATTGTGCAACAAAAATACAATCATACAATTTGTTTTGTACAACATTATAATACATTTAATAATGGAAATGTTTTGTTCATGCCAACCACTGCAATTAAAGTCAATTAAAATTGTTCGCCACTTCAAAAGTAAGCCAATTCTGACGAATATAAAATTTTACTTTGGTATCTATATTTGCAAGGGTCAGAACCTCCAGTATATCGTTTATAAAAGGTGTCCATTTGCTATATTAATTTTATTTTATTTCTTTATTGAATCATAAAGTTCACACGATAAGGTTGTGTATGTAATAGTGGATTTGGAAATAGACTCCATGTCGAAAGTTGCCATGTCCTTTTTGATGCAGTGTTAAATTTCCAACTTCAATGCGTGTGTGGATGTGGGTTTGAACTTCAAATAATCCCATAAAAATAAATCTAATGGTGTTAAATATACGATTTAGAAGACAACTTCTGGTTATTAAATTGTTAAATTTCCTCCTTCTATTCTCGGGTGGTTGTGGGCTTATTATAGAGTATCCAAAACCGAAAACCGGTCAACCGGTTTTTTCATCTTTATAAACTCCACCGGTTTCGATTTTTTTAACTTTTCGGTATTTTGACAAACCGGTTTTTGTAAGACGGTTAACCGGTTTCAATGAAATATATTTTCTAAAGCTCATTCAAACATATTTATGAAAAACTTTGGTACCATTTTTAAAAATATTGATTTATTTTATAGAAAATTGTAGCATTTGACAATATTTCGTAAAAGATATAAAATAATTCCATAAGAATCAAAAAAGTTAAATTTCCGACGATTTAGTACACAATTCCTAACATATTTCTTATTAGCGTCCACAAATAAAAATAAGTTTAAGGAGACCTTATTCATATTAAATAAAAATTTAATATAAACCGGTTAACCGGTTTTCGGCAACGAAAACTGGGAACGAAACGGCACCGAACAGTAACGAAAAACCTGTCATTTGGGGCCGGAACGAAAACAATTTCAAGTAGGTTGTTTCCGGTGCTGTTGGAACGAAATTATTTTAATTATTTTGTTATTTAAAATTTAAAGAAAATCAAAATGAATAAAAAAACTAAATTTTCTTTATTGGAAGAGGAAAAAATAATAGGTTTTGTCAAAAATAATGAAATTCTATTTAATGTGCGACATCCAAAATTAAAAAATAATTTCGTTGCCGTTTTTGCCGCAACGCTCCCAGTTTCAGTTATTGGCGCCGATTACGGTATATGTGGAAACCCAGGTTTAGTTTACAGTTTTGATTTTTTTATTTGATTGAAATTATTATTAAAATTATCAAAAAATATTAATTTTATAGTTGTAATTACTAGTAATGAATTATTGAACCTTTTATGGAAACCCTTCCATTAAGGTTTTTGTAGAGCTTTCTGTGACTTTGTTCTGTAATCCATCTCCGTTTAAAATCTACCACACTTTTGGATACATTTTTTGTGCTCTTCAATTCTATTTTAACAAGACCCCAATATCTCTCCACTGGAAATAGCTCCAGGCAGTTTGGAGGATTTGCCTCTCTTGGTACAAATACAACATTATTTTTTTGTGTACCACTCTAGACCTTGCTAACTATAGTGAGAGGATGCCAAATAAGGCCAAAAATAAGTGGACACATTATGAAGTCTTATGTAATGGAAGCATTCTCTTTTGTTAACATTCCTTGATGTAAATTTCGGTATTTATAGAGCCCTTTGTATCAAATGTTTGGCTTCTTTTGCCGCATATTGCTTACCATGCTAAGAACTTTTTGGGAAAATTTTTGGGTCCTAAACCTTTCTACAACATTCCCTCGAGCAATATAAAAATATTGACCCGAAGCTGCGAAAAATTTTCCATAACATACGTTTCGTCATCCCTTATGCAGCAGGTATATTTTGACTTGAATTTCTGTGCTCTCACTTTGGCCTCTAATTTTTTAGCAGAGTTACTATCAAGAACTTTTTGAGCCTTGTATGTTTTTAAACCTGCACTGGCTTTAACTTTTCGTATCAAATAGTCTAAGTACTGAGCTAACCGGGATGCTTTCCTTCCGGATGTTTTGTGAGTTCTTTTGAATATGATTTCTATTTATTAGACCTCCCCACTATGATGGTGTAAGGTATACCACCATAGTGGGGAGATCTAACACCGATAGACTTAGAATCACTTTCTGAGTCGATTAAACGATGTCCGTCTGGCTGGTCGGCTGGCTGGCTGTCCATGTAAACCTTGTGCGTAGAGTACAGGTCGCAATTTTGAAGATATTTCGATCAAATTTGGTACATATTATTTTTTCGGCCCAAGGACCAAGCCTATTAAAACCGGTCCATTATTTCACCTAGCCCTCATACAAATGTCCTCTCGAAATTGGACTTTATCGGTCATAAATGTTTAATTTATATATGTATCTCCACAAATTCCGCTCCAAATAAGTTTTATATATACAAAATTCATGTCACCAAATTTTGTTACGATCGGTCCATAATTAGTCATAGCTCCCATATAGACCCGCTTCCGAAAATCACTTTAACGTGCATAAATCGCTTAAATCGTTGGTATACACACACAATTCAACATAGTTACCTTTAATATAGACATAAATCGCACGACCTAATTTCATGGTGATCGGTCCATAATTGGTCATGGCTCCCATATAAGGCCCACTTCCGAAAATCACTCAAAAATATAAATTATTGAAATTTTAAAAGAAAAATGTTTTTGCTCTTTTACTTAGTGTAGGGTATTATATGGTCGGGCTTGACCGACCATACTTTCTTACTTGTTGGCTTTAAAAACATCAAGTGGATCATTCCTTCTGCCTGTACCAGGTTTACTATCAACGTACAAGTTCTCCCGATACTGTTTAATAACATTGGAATCAGTTTGACGGCAGACCTTCGATTGTTTGGCAAACTTCTTTTTCTCGTCACTCATTTGAATCAAATTAACAACAAATTAACATAATTGACATTAAGCATAATAACTGACATACTTTTCAAAGGTAATTTGATAAAAAAAAACAAATAATACTTGGATTAATAGTTTTAAGCATAGAGCGGAAACTCTCCCGTCAAAGACCTAACTCAGTTGTCAGAAACCTAAGTGGTGAGAATGTATTAGCAGAAAAAACTATGTGAAAACAAAAACAACACTCGTAGGTGTGATTATTTTGAGTAATTTTTTTGTTTGAGTTTTTTTATAGTTTCTGCTCTATGGTTTTAAGGATAAACGTATGTTAAGGTTTTTTCGATCTCACTCCTTAATTAAATACATCGAAATAAGAATAAAAAAAAACTTAAAATTTAACTGTTCAGAGTATTGGGTACCACGATCTTACCTTCTCATTGTGACATATCCTACAGTAGTCATTGCAGAATAGTCTTTCAAAGTCTTACGGCTTCAATTCGTATGGTGCCCAATTTCCCTGCTTTTGGATGAATCCTGCTGCTCGTAAATGTTTTGAAATTGCTGATTGAGTAGCTCCCAATGATTTTTAAAGCTCTTGTGTAGTTTTACAACAATCTTCATGGAGTAATGCCTCTAATTCTTGGTCTTCAAACTTTTTTTGGCTGGCCTGGTCGATCTTTGTCTCTCGGACGTTGAAATCGATAGAACACATTTTATGGTGAATTTTTTTCGGTGAGAAATTGGTGTGATTCAGCGGCACTTTTTATACCCTTCAGCTTCGTGAGAAGGGTATATATAAGTTTGTCATTCCGTTTGTAATTTCTACATTTTTCATTTCCGACCCTATAAAGTATATATATTCTGGATCCTTATAGATAGCGGAGTCGATTAAGCCATGTCCGTCTGTCTGTCTGTCTGTCTGTCTGTCTGTCTGTCTGTCTGTCTGTCTGTCTGTCTGTCTGTCTGTCTGTCTGTCTGTCTGTCTGTCTGTCTGTCTGTCTGTCTGTCTGTCTGTCTGTCTGTCTGTCTGTCTGTCTGTCTGTCTGTCTGTCTGTCTGTCTGTCTGTCTGTCTGTCTGTCTGTCTGTCTGTCTGTCTGTCTGTCTGTCTGTCTGTCTGTCTGTCTGTCTGTCTGTCTGTCTGTCCGTCTGTCTGTCTGTTGAAATCAGTTTTCTGAAGACCCCAGATATCTTCGGGATCCAAATCTTCAATAATTCTGTCAGACATGCTTTCGAGAATTTTGCTATTTAAAATCAGCAAAATCGGTCCACAAATGGCTGAAATATGAGGAAAAAACCAAGACAACCTCGATTTTTGACCAATTTTTGACCTATATCTGGATTAATAAGACATTAATATAGACAATATGGATATCTAATGATAGTTATTTCAAAGACATTTGCAACGACGTATATAAGACCATATTAAGTTGGACCTACAATGGGTCAAAATCGGGAAAACATTTTTAACCCGAATTTTTTTTTTCAAAAAAAAAAAAATTAAAAAAACCAAAAAAAAAATTTTAAAATTTTAAAATTTAAAAAAAAAAAAATTTTAAATTTAAAAAAATTTCAATTTAAAAAAAAAAAAAATTTAAATAAATTTTTTTCCAAAAAATGAAAAAAAACAACTAAAAAAAAATTAAATTTTGTTTACCTAAAAATATTTAAAATTTTGATGTATAATTTGATGAAGGGTATATAAGATTCGGCACAGCCGAATATAGCACTCTTACTTGTTTTAAATTAAAGAAGTAAAGCAAATCTTCTTCTATCCAGTGGGCTTATTAGACCATAATTTGCAAGAGAACAGACAGGGAAGGAGACGATCCAATTTATCTGCAATACAATTACATACCTCTACAAAGTCTATGTCCAGGAACCCATATCAACGCTTCCCTAGAATATCTCACTATATCATTTACAGATATCCATCACTCATTGGATAACCTAGATAGATGACTTAGTTTATTTGCGACATCTTTTATAGATAGTTCAGGAATAAATACAACAGCATTTACTTTTTGGAGATAGATTTTTTGTCCAAAAACCTGTTTAATCTGCAAATGTCTTTCCTGTTATAATTTTTTTTTTTTTGGGAAGTTTCTAAAAATAATATCCAAAGAACAGACAAATATGAAGCTCTAGATCTAACGGCCTGAGTTCTGAATACCCAAAACTTGCTTTATTATTAATATGATACACAATATGCGCAGGAAAAGTGTTGAAATTGCTTGACTATTAGATTAAATTAGATTAAACCTTAATTACATTTGCACACGTGTTAAAAACTTCGTAGGTGTCGAAAACTTCGTTGTTGACAGTTGCAGAGTTAATTAACCATTAGGTGACATATGCATGTACGTCAACGGCATTAGCATCCATCATACGCTATATTTCCACTATTGGAAGAGACACCAAGAAAATTTCAAAATTAAAAACTAAAATTGAAAAGTCGTTGGTCTTCTATTTACTCATTTCTGCAATTTTTTCTATTAACGCCAAAGCATTTTTAGAATTTTCAAAACAAACATAATAATTTTCCAAAAAATCGCTCATCATTTAATCCCTAGATGATAATTGAACACACAAGAGGAAAAACAACACAACACCCAATTATTCTTTCCGGCTGCAGAAGTTAGAAATTCTTCCTAAATATGTATAGAGTAGTAATACTACTCGTAATACTAATAAGTAATATGAAAAAACATGATAGATAGAGTTGTTAAAATACTGTAACTAACTAAGTCAGTAACTAGTGCATGTCGTATAATTACAAGCAAAAATTTAAACTGCAATCAATTTGTCCGTCTATCTGTCCGTCTGTGTGGATGGATGTAAAAGCGGTTCTGTTTCATGTGATGTTTTGTAATTGTACAACAACGACGAGTGGCGTTTTATGACTGTTTTTGGAAGGCAAAAACAAACATTACCGTATCGTACCGTACCGCTTCGAACAAATGTTTTATAATTCACTTTACTTAACGAAATTGTTTATACGAGTACCACCATTAACACAACACCATCATAGCCCCTACCACCAGCACAGCTTTTTTCCAAAAGCCGCATTTTTTTTTTCCAGTTTTTCTTAATTTTTGTTGAGGTTGGTTGGTAGTTGTCGAGTGCCGTCCGTTTAGCCATAAAAACATAGATTCATTTGTTTTTAGTCGTAACACGTACATGGACAGACATTTAATAAACACCATCTAAAACATAAGATAGTCAGTCACTCACTCACTCACTTTGTCAGTCAGCCAAGCCAGTTAGTTAGTTATTCAGTCAGTCAGTCAATTACTGTTTGTTCACCATGGTTGATATTTATTTTTTATTTTTTTGGTGTTTGGAGGGGCTTATCATGGTTATTAGCTGTGGGAACTGCTATTTTTATAATGCATTTGTTGATAACCCTGCAAGAAGTAACTCCACTACTAAATATACTCATACGGCGACTATATACGTTATTGTGTTTTACACACAGAGTGACAAATGAATATGTATACATAAGGGTTTTTTTAAAAGCCTTTCAACAATAACTTTTATAATTTGTACAGCCTTAATTATGTCAGTCATTCCGTTTGTAATATTCACAATTTTCATTTGCGACCCCATAAAGTAAATACTATATTCTGGATCGTTATAAAAAGAGCAATCGATATAGCCACGTCCGTCTGTTTGTTGAAATCAACTTTCCGAAGCCCTAGTAACCTAGCACTGGTTCAAACAAGTCAAGTTTTCTTGCTCAAGAGAGGAGCGAGAGAGGAGATTGGAAAGATTTTCCTCTTTTTCTTCCCATCTCTTCTACAAACTCAAGACTTACTCAAGTAAACTTGAAGTGTGTGAACCAGCACTTACAAATAAACATTACTAATCCATCGATATATCAAATATTGTCTTGGTTATTTAAAATCGAAAACATCGGCCCTCAAATGACGGAGATGTAAGTAACAACCTATAACAACGTATATAATGCTATACAAAATCGGACCGAATGTTTTTAAACAAAAATGTTGTCACAATTTTTTTTTCTTCAACTAAAAATAATTGCCTCTTTTATTTGATTTAAAAGTTCTGTGTAGAACCGCAGTTGGCTAGGATACTTCAATTAGCTACTGATCCCATTTTATTATATAAGTTGAAAACATAGTGTCGATCAATGCCATAATAAACCTAACAGATTCTGTTTTTATTAGTTTTAATAACTTGAACGCTAGCCAGGACAGCCATAAAAGTTTGAAGACCAAGAATGGGTCCATGCAGATTGTTGTAAAACTCAACAAGAGCTTGAAAAATCATTGAGGGCTAATCAAACAGTAATTCCAAAATTTTTGCGAACAGGAGAATTCATCTAAAAGCAGGGGAATTGCAAACCATTAGAATTGAAGCCGAGAGACCTTGAAAGACAATTTTGCATTTCAGAAGTGTTGCTTGAATGCTGTAAAATAAAATCATTTTTCCACTGAATCATTACTTGCGATAAAAAATGGTTCCTACGGAGACAAAAACTCATATACAAGTAAATATGGATAATTTTTAAGTAAAAATGATCTTTTATTTTAATATTTATCAAAATATGTTAATTTTGTTCCTACATAATGGTAATGGCCTGGCGAATTTTTAATAACTTTAACATTTTTTGACCAATTTCTGTTTTTTATGTCTCACTAGAACGACAATTACGTACACATTTCTATTCTTTTAAATTAAATTGCAAAAGTTATTTTTTAATGGTAAAATTTATACAAAAACTGAAAAAATGCATTTTTTCCCCTTGTAAATGCATCTCAAAACTTCAGAGGGCTTGCGACCGATTTACCCAAAATATTTTCAGGATGATTTTTTTTACTAATGTTCACCAAACTGCGCGGTGAGAATGTCCAAAATCCAACTTTCGTTTATTAAGGGCCACCCTATTAAACATGTATTGGTAAGAGAAATTACAAAAACAAATTTTAATTAAAAATTGTTTCAACATTTAATTTTTTTGAAAATATCACTTTGACCCAAAACACGTAACTTCAAATAAAATGAGCACCCTGTAAACATTATCCGATTTTGATTAAATTTTCAGCATCTTGTTACGAAATTGCATTATCAATTTTAATTAATTGGTCTAAAACTGCTGATTGCAACACACATCCTGTTTATCAACATTTCTACTTATAAACAATGTTGATAACATGCTGTTATTAACATTTTTTATAAGTAGGGCAGCATTAACTGTGAAGTAGCATTAAAAGCTCTAGGTGATCATTGTGGCAATATAACATTCTAGTTTTTCCGTTGGACAATTCATGAAACTACTGGAAGATGGCGCTGTGTCAGTCAGTATTTAAATTGATCGATTGATGTCTGTCATTTGTAGTCCCAACTAACAGTCACACTGTAAAAGAGGCAGAACAAAATACAAACATATCTACATAGATTGTGTACTCGTACATGTACTTACATGTAGTTACAATTAGCTACGTTGTTACTCTTACACTGGGACGTGACAAAATGTAGGTGCGGCAGCCGGTTTTTATTAGAATCGAGGCAATAATCAGAAAATTTTGTAAACAAAAAAAAATAACTTTTATTTATGTTTATAAATAAAACAAGCAAAAGATAAAAAAGTCAATTGTGCCGTCTAATTTGTCATTACGAACAAATTGACAAGATGTATGTCTGTCTGTCTGTACAATCATTCCCTGGAAGTGTGTGTGGTTCATGTTTGAGATTGTTGTATATTGGGTTTGTTGGGTATCTCATAATTTGCTATATATCTTTTTTTGTTCACTTCCATATTGATATTCATTCATTCCCTCAAATATTGTAGGCATATAGAGAGAGTATGGATGTATTTTCCATGTTAACAGATGCGTTAATAACTTTATCTTGTTAAATTAGTTTTCTGTTTCGGCTGCTTTTATTTCTTTAAATTCTTTAGAATATTCAAGGGCTTTTAACAAAATTTTCCCACCACGTGAATACTATATAGTAGATCCATTATTGTTATTGTTGTTGGTTTTTTTATATAAAGTCATGACTTTGACGTGCTGACTCTGACTGACTACGTTTCATATTCATCGTCATTCATCAATTCATAGTTACATTTTTGTCAATGTTTTGTAGGTACGAGTATGATTTTGGTTTGGTTGATGTTTGCGTGTATTTTTGGACAGGAACTCAACTTGTCAAGATTATGTTTGTTAACAGAAATGGAATGGAAGATCTATGTTTTGTGTGTGTTTTTTTTTAACAAAAATGTATGAATTAATGAATGTTGTTAACAAATATTTTTTTTGTTTCTTCTACTTTTTGGGCGCTTTTCGTTAAACTTCCCACGATTGGAGGTGTTTCTCTTGGAATTGATAAATTTTACACATGTTTTTTTATGATTGATTTATGTGGTGATACATTTCCGATTTGCCTAAACGAAAAAAATCATCATTATCATCGTTAACAAAAGAAATCTGCTTGGGTGTACAAATTTATGTTTTTATTTTTAAGATTCCTGAAAGCTTAGTTTCCAGCTGCTTTCATTGTTTTAAAATTTTGATTTTCGTTTTTAATTGTATACAATATTAATTGTTGTTCGTTCGTCCATTGGTCAGGTCATGTAAATCTAAAAATCCAACGAAAGTTTGCTATTTTAATACATTTTATTTAAAACGGTAGAAATCAGTTCAGAAATTCACATAGCTTTCATATAAATGTTGTTCCCGCATCATAAAGAGTTATGGCAGCACTGTTTTCTGTGACAGCCGATTTGACAGTTTTAGGTTATTTTGAGATTACTTTGGTTTGGCAATTTATAATGAACTACCTGGCCCTTAAAAACATCTGTTTTATATTGCATTTCGATATCGATTTTAATATTGAGTGTCGGACAAAGTTGGTGATCCAACCTTCAATGTTAATACATGTGGTGGCATTCCGACTGGTTCCAATGAATTAAAAAATTCAGTAGGATAATTGACGGCTTGTTCATCGTTCTTTACTGTGTCAATCGATTTGTATTTTATTGTTTCGCCAGGCACTTTCAATAGCATTTGGTCATTGAGCTTGTTAACATCATAATTTTTTGGTGCCAAAATTGCACGTTCCCACAGCCAATCCGAATTTTTGTAGTTGGTTGTAAGACTTGGGAATAACATGTCGACAACGGTTTGAATAATCATTTGGATTTGCCAGAAGTTCGGTAACGAAATCTCATTTGTGGCGGGATAAATCAGAATTTTTCCATTTCCGATGTCCAACAATTGTAGCAAAAGCACACGCATGTTCGTCGACAGCGTTCGGCTTCTGTAGCTTCATTTCCAGTGAAATAAATTTGAAGGAACTTCGCATCAACATTGGAAAGCGGGAGTAATAATCCAATTCTGTGGTACATTTGTCATTTAACTTTAAAAGTGGCCATGAATCCGACGTCATTTGAAAGCATCAGTTGCACTTTTTGATATTTTGAAGGAAGTACTTGGAAATAGGATTGGCGCCGGAAATATAACATAGAAGCTCAATAACTGGTGTCAGAATAACTTTACCGTTCGAATAGCACATTCCCAGAGAATCCTTAGGGAACTTCTAAACGCTGCAATGTAAGCAATGTTTGTTCATTGCGCCAATAAGTACATACGTTCTTGTGATTCCTGTAGTCATCATACTTATTGTAATAAAATGCCGCAAACTTTAAATCGATTCTTTCTCTTGATCGAGCCATTCGTGAGCGATTGGCTTCGACGCTACGAACTAAGTCCCCAATGAACAAAGTCCCGAAACCGCGAATGAATTAAGGCCCCATAATTTTATATAGAAAAAACCAACAACGAAATTTAGGGACTTAGTTAATTTTTTGGGGATTTATTTCATTTCTAAAATTGTGGATTTAATTCATAATAAAATTACTCTGGGGTGTATCAAAACTTGACATCGCTCAGGAAAGTTGTTATACATTGCCGGCCTTGTGGGGTGTATCAAAAACTGGCTTCGCTCAGAAAAGTTTTTTTGCATTGACGGCCTTTGGCCGGACGCAAAGGTTTTCTCCTCTGGGGTGTATCAAAAACTTGCCTTTGGCCTTTGGCAGGACGCAAAGGTTTTCTCCTCTGTGTATCATAAACCGGCTTCGCTCAGAAAGGTTTTTTTGCATTGCGCATTCTGGGTGAAGCCGGTTTTTGATACACCCAGAGGAGAAAACCTTTACGCCCGGCCAAAGGCCGGCAATGCAAAAAGGTTTTAGTATGCGAAGACGGTTCTTTATCATTTTGGTTGGGGGTTTAGTTCCTTTGGTTGGGGATTTATTTCATTTAGAACTTTTGGGTTTTAATTCATAATGAATTAAGACCCCAATTTTGGGGGTTTAATTCATTTGTGGTTTGGGGACTTTGTTCGTATCACCATTGGCTTCATGTCTTTCGATATGCTGTTGAAGTGTCTCTGCAGCACTCGATGAAAATGCACTGCGACGCATTTGCTGAAGCCGCGATTCTCGTTCTATTCCTCTAGACGTAGATGCCCTTTCGAAAACAAATTTTATTTGAATAAAACCGTTATTTTTTATTAAAAGTGGAATGCAGAGAGTTATTCAAAATATTATTTTTTAATAGATTTCATTTGGAAATTTCTTTACAGTGTTACCCAAAATACTTTTCTAAAGATTCCGTGAAAATTTCATCAAAATTCTTTTCAGCCATTTTTGAGTCCATACATCCATTTTTATGAAATACATATATGGCATTAGCGGTATAATAATGTAAAAAATCTGACTTTTCAGTGTTACCCGCCAGGCTATTCTAGATATTAATTATCATAGATTTTATCACAAATATGGCTGATATTTAAAAAAACAAATTTCGACCCTTCCTAGGCCCGTGAAATAATCTTTATTAATTAAAACATCTGCTCGATTTTCCCTACATGTAGGGATTTGTCCCTACTAAATTAATGTTATCAATGACGCCACTAACATCATTCTAAGGGCCTGATTTAGATACACGACCGGAAAACAATTTTGAAATGTTTGTATGCAAATCACTAATTTTTATACCCTATATATAAGTTTGTCATTCCGTTTGTAATTTCTACATTTTTCATTTGCGACCCCACAAAGTATATATATATTCTCGATCGTTATAGATAACCGAGTCGATATAGCCATGTCCGTCTGTGTGTTGAAATCAACTTTCCGAAGCCATCAAATAACTTACATACACGATTCATACATTAACATCTCCGGAATTCTTCCGGTTCGGTTGCTATTTGAAATCGAGAAAATCGGTCCACAAATGGCTGAGATATAAGAAAAAAACCAGGACAACCTCGATTTTTGACCTATTTTTGATCTATATATGGATTACTAAGTCATTAATATAGACAATATAGATATCTAATGATAGATATTTCAAAGACCATTGCAACTACGTATATAAAACCCGACTAAGTTGGGCCTACAATGGGTCAAAATCGAATTTTTAACCCGAATTTTTTTTCACTATTAAAAAAAAATAAAAACTAAAAAATTATTTTTTTTAAAATTTAAAAATTAAAAAATAATTTTGAAAAAAACCACTGGAAAAAAAATAAATTTTGTTTACCTAAAAATATTTAAAATTTGTATTTTAAAGTATAATTTGGTGAAGGGTATATAAGATTCGGCACAGCCGAATGTAGCTCTCTTACTTGTTTAAATAATTTTTTAATGATTTTCATACAAAAATTTGAAAACTGTTTTCCGGTCGTGTTTCTGAATCAGGCTCAGCAATACTGAGTTTTGAAACAATCAAACACACACATACACCAAAACTAATTTCATAAATGCTTAACCTCATGTTGCCAGGCAAATATCAACCTGTGCACAATTCCAAAGAAGTTAAGATTCTAGGAAACATTCATCAATATTTTATGACAAACATGGCCATACTTCCTCAATACATAGGTACACGTAAAAGAACGCAACATCAACAACAATTTCTAAAGAAAGTCACAGCAAACCCGTGGAACATTAGTTTAGTTGTTACAAAGTAACGTGTGAGCTTTTTTTATCTTGCAAATACGAAACGCACTCACACACTCTGCACCACGCCCCATGTCCCTAAAAACAGAATATCTTCAGTAAAAAAAAGTAAAAATTACAAAATACTTAAACACACATCATCGTACACACATTAAAACTAGACAGAATGGCAACAAAGTGTTTGTGGATCGATTCCTATTGTTGTTATTGTTGTACTCGTAGTACTCGAATGTTTATGGTCTCATTAGAGACATTTTACAAAAGCGGAAAATTCAAAGCGCACGCCAAAACTCAAACGTATGAAGTCAGCGCGGCCCGGCGCGGTATATGCTTGATCTGTTTATGTTTTTTGTTTAAATATTATTGTTATTATTATTGGTGTTTTTTTATTGTTATTGTCGTTCTTCTTCTTATTGACACAATATGGAGTTCAAGCTTAATGACAGTGTTGTATTTGTATTGTACAAATGCCTGCCTGACGAATGGCCAGCCTGGACTGGCTGGCTGGATTGCTGGCTAGCTCGCTTGATCGTTTGCTGTCATAATTGTTGGTTAAACACAAATAAAGAAATTTCAAATTTTTCCCATCATCAGAAACCACAGTCGTCAAGTCAGTTGGATGGCTGGACGGATCATAATTGTTGTACAAACCATCAACAAAACTATGAGTGTGATGAGCATTGTCAACATTGAAGACAACAAAACAATACTAAAGGAAAACAAACATCCGCACTACAAATGCTACAAAAAAAAGAAAGAAAAAGAATTAAGACCATCTCATTTTTATCATCTTTATATTTATTGTTTGACACCAACAACCACTAACTCAAAGTACCAGCAACGAGGAGGTCTTGAAGGTGTCTTGTCTTGGCCATATACGCTCCGCTCCAGCTTGGCTTAAGATCTTTAAATAAAAACTTTAAAATCGTTGTCGTCATCATGGTCGCATCGTTTAAATAACACAAATTGTGTGAAATTGCAGTAATTTTGCGTTAAAAGTCATAAAATCTTATTTTACCATGACAACAATAGCAACAACTAAAACAACAACAACAGCATAGTTACCGACTGATATGGTTAAAACGATGATTTTAAACATCACTGTCATTAAACAACCATCCAAACAACCAATCTTTCCTTCATAGGTAGGCTATTATGGCAGAGACCGACAAACAGACCCAGCTCCAAAGAAAATAAAACAAAAATAAAAAAAAAAGTTTTAAAGCAAATATTTGACAGTGTCCAACGTCAGGCCGTGTTTGAGTCTTAAGTAAAACATATTGAATGTAAACAAGTGTTAAGAGTCAGCACACGTTTATGACTGACTGACTCTCATTTCTTTGTTAACTTAAACATGGGCCACAAATTATCAATCCATTTTATGTCAATCTATCAATCAGCAAATAATAATGATACGCTCGTACACACTTGTAATGACATTAATGACTCTAATAAAATCTGGTTAACTTGAAGGAGAGTAATTTTAAATGTATTTTATCTTCATTGTACAAAAATGCTAGGTCTTCACTTTGTAGGCCTTCTAAAAGATATGTTTACACATTCTAAAATTCAAAATTACATTACAAAATCATGTCTAACTGGATCACATACGTCAAGTTTACTTGAGCATGTAGTCTTGAGTTTATAGAAGAGAGTGAAAGAAACAGAGGAGACTCTTGCCAATCTCCTCTCTCTTCTAGAAACTCAAGGCTTGCTCGAGTAAACTTGACGTGTGTAAACCAGCACTTTATTTAACATAAGCGGTTTTTATACCCTTCACCTTCCTGAGAAGGGTTTATATAAGTTTGTCATTCCGTTTGTAATTTCTACATTTTTCATTTCCGACCCTATAAAGATTAAGCCATGTCCGTCTATCTGTCTGTCTGTTGAAATAAATTTTCTGAAGACCCCAGATATCATCGGGATCCAAATCTTTAATAATTCTGTCAGACATGCTTTCGAGAAGTTTGCTATTTAAAATCAGCAAAATCGGTCCACAAATGGCTGATATATGAGGAAAAAACCAGGACAACCTCGATTTTTGACCTATTTTTGACTTTAATCTGGATTACTAAGTCATTAATATAGACAATATGGATATCTAATGATAGATATTTCAAAGACCTTTGCAACGACGTATATAAGACCATAGTAAGTTGGACCTACAATGGGTCAAAATCGGAAAAAATATTTTTTAACCCGATTTTTTGTTCACCAAAAAAAAAATTAAAAAACAAAAAATTTGAAGAAAAAAAATTTTAAATTTAAAAAAAAAACAATTCGAAATTTTTTTTTTAAAAAAATTAAAAAAAACAATTTTGGACAAAAAAAAATTTTTGTTTATCTAAAAATATTTAAAATTTTTATTTTGAAGTATAATTTGGTGAAGGGTATATAAGATTCGGCACAGCCGAATATATGTAGCTCTCTTACTTGTTCAATTATTCCTTTGTTATTTTGCCTCCACAATAAAATTTATTTTACTCTCTTTGTAGTCTTTTATAAAATTGTATGTTGTGAAGTTCGCGAAAAGTAGGTTTTTATATAAAAAAACTACAGACGTGATTCTTAATAGTCCATTCGTTATGTTTGATACAAAATTCATACAGAATATTTTCCCTAATAACCCTCATTAAAGGCTTACTTCAGCAGACTCTCAATAAGGCATTAATTTTCAGGTCTTTTAAGAGAAATTCCTATTTGGACATGTCATGAGGCTTTAAGCGGCAGTTCTTATTATGGGCCTTCAGCAGAAGACCTTCTTATATGCCTTCCAAAATAAGCGAGTATGCAAGGCCATGGCAACCAATGACTCTCCGTATAAAATTGTAACGATTTTGCAATGTGGCTCGGCGGTGTCTTTGTGTCTGCATAATAAGGCCTTTAGGAAGGCCTTTTTACTGCATATTATTTCCGCTGGGAACTTAACTGAACGTTTAAATATTGAGGAAAACCTTGTCATCAATACCTATATTTATGATCAGCATAGTTTTCTCCAAACCTTGTATATATGTCTGATGACTTTTCAAGGCCTCATGAAGAATATCCAAGAGCATAAAAATTAAATAGTTGAAATGATCTAGTTTCTTCTGCCAAACTTAAAATTTAGAAGGTTTTGGAAATATGTAACTGAAATAAATAGAATCTTGCATGTTTGTTGGCCATTTTCTACAGAATAGTTGCTACATATTATGCATCAGATCTGATTTGATCGAAATAGGACAACTATAACCACCAAGGTCAAAGGTAAAAATTTTTTATAGTTGTAACTGCGAAAACTACTCACTTTTTTTAATCCGTTAGTTATGTATTAAAGTCGACGGCAAGAAATTCAGTTTCTTCTAGTGAAGACATCCTGAAGTATGATTGTCTGAGAGGTTGAAGGCGGCTGTCACCACTAGCTGAATATTATTGAAGAATATCGATTTTGGGCTGCAGAGATTATTTTACCATATTTCTTCGGAAATGGGGTCAAACAACAAGGTGCTCCATATCTCGACATGATAAAAGACATATTTCTCACTTAATTAGATGATATTGATGGCATGCCCGTGAAATAATTCAATTCATGAACTATTTCTGTAGTTATCAGTTAATCAGAATTGGCCTCCCGGACATATTTAGCAACCAAGTACATATTTTTTATCAATAATTTTTGTTTATTTTGTTTATTACTTTTTTTTGTTTACTCTATTTGTTTATACATAAGTATTAGTATTTATTTGTATAACTAAAATTTCTTTGTACCTAATTTCTCCCAAATATACTTATTACATATTGATCGTGGGCTATAAAAAATTTCATGGTGGCCGTAGGTAAAACCAAAAAAAAACTATTAATTACTCGCTTTATTTACTTAAACGTTGTAATTGGTTGTAATATTTTTTGGAGAGAAAAGTCCAAAGTAAACAGGTTTTATGTATGACGAATTTGTAACGATCATGTCAACAGAAATTATTAGAAGCTCTCCTCATAATCATATCGGCAATATTGACAAATAAATATTAAAACCATAAAAATATAAAAAATAAATAAAGGTAAAGTAAAATAAAATAAACCACTGATGAAACGAATTAAACCGACAATTAATTCAAAAATGCCCAAATACCACTGAAAATGTATTAAAGTATGTATTTTGAATGCGTATAAGAGAACTTGCAACGTGCCGCAAATGCTACAGATAACATTCTTACATTTATTTACTGGAGTGCACTAATGTTTACAGGCATTAGATGTCAGTTAATTTTGTGTCTCTTTGTGATTAGCCCAAAAGTAATAATTGTATTGTGGCGAAAACTCCTTATTTTTGAAAATATTTTTTTGTGCGATCAGCCATTTAAACATACATATATAGTACATATTTGAATGTACTTACACAGCTCATAAAACTTGTACAGCCGGCGGTATGGTGTTTCTTTATTTTATTTTAGTTCCACATTTCGTCATAAAAAAGGGGTTTGTTTACTCTTGCATTTTGCTCGTACGTGCAGTATCGTGTTTACTTTTGTTTATTTTCTTTAATTTCTTCACATTTTGCCGATAATCAGTAAGTCAGTCAGCCATCCCGTCATTTCGTTATTTAAGTATTTACGGTAATAATCGGAAATGCGATTTATTTATATGGAATAAATTTATTGCAGTTTGTTTCATATGTTTTTTTTGTTTTTTGTTGTACTTATCATGATTGTAAAGGGGCCACTAAAATAATAAATATTTAATACACACGAGCATCAAATCGAAAGTATTAGCACTCTTTACATACTCTTTCATACATTTTTCTGATAAAAAAAGAAAATATCAGGAATTTAAGAATTTTTTTAGAGTAAACTGCTCTTTCAAACTAATGCTAAAGTGTAAATCTCCAAAGATTTATACTCACGACTATTTATTTACGAAATAATTTCGGTTGAAATGTTTTCATTGGTGATGGGCCCGATTTTCACCTGAACGGATAAGTAAGCAAACACAATTTGCTCTTCGAGGCCACTGGATTATCATCCAGGTAACATTCATGAATAGCCACCGTATTCATCCATATCTACTGCAATTGTCCCAGACGGTGGTGTCATCGGACTAATGTTTTCGAGTATGTCATGGGTGAGCGATACATAAGAGTAATCAACGAATATATATACCCGTAAATTGAATTAGACATTAGGTTCCAATTTCAATATAATTTAGATCAATTCTATTAAAAAAGTATTTTGTTTCATGACGCATTGTCATCGTGAATAATGATTTGTTGTGAACCATTGCGAAACCCATTGTGAAAAGCAATTGTTGGATTCTGATAGTCTTTCTCATACAACCGACTAGTCGAAATTTAGCAACAGTCGCGACTGTCGATGTGAGTTGGAAGCATAAACAATTTTGGATGATGTTTACAAAATTTGTTCTGAAGCGAGCTTCGAGAAAGATTGAATTCGGCCACACTGCACAGTGGTCCCAATGACGAATTTAGCGCGAAAAAAGTCATAACTCTTGTTTAAAAGCACTTAGAGGGATAAAAATTTCTACGAATAAGTAATTTAGTACGGTGCGAGCTCACGCCAAAAATGGGCGGATTCGATTAAGGGGCGTGGCACTTTTCATACAAAACAAGTTGACATAATGACTGCGTTAATTTGTATATTTAAATATTTTCACTAAGAGCATAATCATTAATAAAAGATAGGAATATTGTGTTTTAAAGGTTTTATTAAAAATAAGTAAGGTTTTGTTTATTAAAAATAATTAACATAATTGTGTATTTTAAATATATATGTACATAAATGTTTATTCATCTGAATGGGTTTCCGCTTCATCCGATTCATCTCCTGAAAGGTTTTCGTCATTTAAAATAGAAGTATCTAAAAGTAAAGCAATTGACTCCCGACACAATGGTTCTGGATTTCTATTCGGCAGCTTTGTAGAAAGAGACGATATGTAAGGATCCGATGAAAATAAAAGATTGTTAAAAAGATCTTCGATGTTATTCTCCCGTGACATTTTTCGAGCATGATGTTCTCTAACATATCTAAAATCCTTGTTGCGGGATTCAAGCGCCTCCTCGGATAACATTCCAATAGGCAGAGCAGCATTTTGAATGATGTCTGCACCATGTATAAGTATTTTATGAACGCTAGATGGCATATAATACCAAGGATAAAATTCCACGTATAATTCCGCAGTTTCGAAAGCATAAGCTCGAAAGGCTTCTGCATTAATTGCGTAGCCAGATGCCATAGTTCGTAAAATAATGCCAAGTCTCCTAATTAAATTTTCGTTCACGCCGTCAATATACATCGCTAGCGCTTCTTCACTGCTATAAGGTATTGGTTCTTTAGATGGCGTGCTTAAGAACGTTTTTATTTTAAATGGCCTTTTTGGAGAATTATCTATAGTTCTAATAACGTCTGAAGCAGTCCTTTTGCCTGATTTATAAAGGCTACTTGCAGCAGCAAATGTTAGCTCTTCAGGGGAACAAGAGTTAACCAAATGTTTTGTTTTAGATTGTTTAGATCTTTCTCCTATTTCTAAAAACGGTTTAGAAGGTCGTCCATATTTTGATGTTGACGGCCCGTCAATGGTATTTTCGTCCGAGTTTTCCTTACTAGGAAGAACGAAATATTCATCCAACCAACTTTTAAATGAAGACTCGAACACACTCTTTGTTCGATGTACCATGGACCATTTTCTCGACAATTGTGTGATGAAATTTCTACCAGCTTGCTTTAATTTATTTGTA
The DNA here is from genome assembly GCF_958450345.1 of Calliphora vicina. Lineage (NCBI taxonomy): Eukaryota > Metazoa > Arthropoda > Insecta > Diptera > Calliphoridae > Calliphora > Calliphora vicina. The sequence continues at coordinate 10,458,262 of NC_088781.1, read as the reverse complement.
TAGCTATCATTTTCATCATTTTTTATACCAATTTTCATAAAAATGTAATATATAACAGCATTAAATTTTTTTTCTTGCACCTTTTCAAGGAACCAAACATTAAACAATTCCCTTTTGGTGATAGACATAGCAACTTAATGATTTGATATGAAAGCTTTCAGGCAGAAATCGGCAGGAAATTTTTTTACCGTTTAACTGGCCACATATCATAGATGATTACAATATAAAACATTTTGCTAAATCGGGTTAACTTCACAATTAAAACTCTAACACAAGTTAAATGCAATTAAAATTGCACAATTAACGAATACATCTCAGTTTTCACGTATTTTTTTCTGAACGAAATGCAAAATCGCCTGCATATTAGGAATTATAAAAATACACACCCCAATTGTATAAATAAAACCCCAAAATAATAAGGAATATACTTTCGCTTTATTTGACAAGATCTCCAAACCAAACTAAAATATTGTCTAGTCTGTTATTAGGAAAAACTAAATATATTGTTTGTGTTTAAAACAGTACTGCAGTTTTAATATTGGTGATATAATAAAAATTTGTATACCATAATGTAGGTTGAAGACTTGTCATTATAAAACCAAACAAAAAATTCACATATGTACGATCCGACAAAACGACTTTTTTCGGGCTAAACTCGTCATTGGGACCACCGTGCACTGGGATGCACTTTGTGCAGAAATGACGTTTCATCAATAACAGTTACAGAGACTTGATTGACACACAGTGGTTGGTTTAACCCAACATATTTGGACGATCTTTACAAATTCTTCTTGAAATTAACGAAAATTAACGAAAATCAGCGAAACACGTTGGCACATCACGAAACGAATGACGATTGAGTTAGGAAAATCATAAAAAAGCAAAATAAGTTAATAAACACATAGTGTTGAGTAAATCCAAATTATTTTGGAAGAAACTTTATGTTATCTTAACGATTTTGAAGCATCTTCACAAAATTGGAAGCCCAAGGAGTCACCTTGCGTAACAATGGCGTTTCATTAATAAAAGTTTAAGGAGTTCATTGGAATACAGTTATTGGTTTATATCAACTGCATTTGGATTATCTTAACAAATTACATCCTGAAATGATCAAAGATCATGATTGAATTATGAAAATCAATGAAATGATTTGTTTCGTCATATAGCGAAAGACGATGGAATTTGGAAAACCACAAAAAATGGAATTTAGTTCTAAAACATAATTGTTGAGTAAATCTATATGATTTTGAATAATCTTCATGATCTATAGTGCGACCTGTCGAAGGTTATCCTCGAAATTTGAGTTGGAGCGAACGATAATCATGGTGGAATTCAGAAAACCAGTGAATCACAATGCCCCTATTTTATTAGTTAATCCAATCGAATTGAATTTACCCAATCAGCTAAATACATTGTCACACGCAGAGAAAAAATATAATTGGGCATGGTTACTGTAACCATTTATATAGTGTTACAAGATTTTTAACAATATTATAGTCACAGTAACCATTTACATGATTGTGGTAACCATAATATGGTTAACTTACGATTCACATGATTGTCTCAACCATATATATGGTTACAGTAAACATATATATGTTTGTGACAACCATTTATATGATGAAGGACTTATCATATTATGTTGCTCTCGGCTTAATGCTTATCATAATCTGAGAACAACATATTATGATAAAATTATTCATCATAAATATGGTTGCCACAAACATATATATGTTTACTGTAACCATATATATGGTTGAGACAATCATGTGAATCGTAAGTTAACCATATTATGGTTACCACAATCATGTAAATGGTTACTGTGACTATAATATTGTTAAAAATCTTGTAACACTATATAAATGGTTACAGTAACCATGCCCAATTATATTTTTTCTCTGCGTGCAACGTCGGAAACCTAACACAATATAAGAAACCAGAATGGTTATTAATCAGCTCAACTGTTGTTGTCTGAAGCGAACGAATATTATAATTTAATTTTGAAAACCAGCAAATCATGGTGGTTCAGCATGATCCTTCATCACAAAAAGTTAAATAGATTTTTAAGGTTTTTAAGTTAATCCAACTGATTTTTAAAAAAATTCGTACTGTATCAAAGGACGACCATTATTAAATACGAAAAACCAACGAATCACTTCGAAGCGCACTGGATCTTCCTCATCAAAGTCATCCTCAATCTAAACAAGTAAGAGAGCTATATTCGGCTGTGCCGAATCTTATATACCCCTTCACCAAATTATACTTCAAAATAAAAATTGAAAATATTTTTAGGTAAACAAGATTTATTTTTTTTCCAGTTGTTTTTTTAATTTTTTGGAAATTTTTTTTTTTCGAATTGTTATTTTAAGACTTTTTAAATTATTTTTTTTTTTAAATTTAACAAAAAAAAATTTTTGTTTTTTTAATTTTTTTTTAGATATCCATATTGTCTATATTAATGACTAATCCAGATATTGGTAACAAATCGAGGTTGTCCTGGTTTTTTCTCATATCTCAGCCATTTGTGGACCGATTTTGCTGATTTTAAATAGGAAACTTCTCGAAAGCATGTCTGATAGAATTATTGAAGATTTGGAACCCGAAGATATCTGGGGTCTACAGAAAATTGATTTCAACAGACAGACGCACAGTCAGACGGACATGGCTTAATAAACTCCGCTATCTATAAGGATCCAGAATATGTATACTTTATAGGGTCAGAAAATTATATTGTGGAAATTACAAACGGAATGACAAACTTATATATACCCTTCTCACGAAGGTGAAGGGTATAAAAAGATAACGATTGAATTCGGAACAAATGTAGGAGCCTCTTATTCTGACTATTCAATATGGGAAGCATTCATGTTCGTTTATTTCAGCCGCTTTTGGATGATCTCAACAAAATACGTCCTGAAACGATCGAAGATCATGATTGAGTTAGGAAAATAAGTGGAATGTCTTGGAAACCACAAAAATGGAATTTAGTTCATAAAACATAATTGTTGAGTAAATCTAAATGATTTTGAAGAATCTTCATGATCAATTGTGGGACCTGTCCAGGTTATCCTAACAATTTTCCAGCAACTCCACGAAATTTGAGTTGGAGCGAACGACAGTGTCTTAAGTTTATAAGTTAATGCAATCGACTTTGGTTAATATACAGGAAATTCTTTTTGGAGCTACCGAAAAACCTAACTCAATTTACCCATGCAGCTAAAAACCTTGTCCCAGGAAAGATAGTCAGCACCGTCGGAAACCTAACACAATATAAGAACCCAGAATCAGCTTATTCATCCAGAAGCGAACGAAAATTATAATTTAATTTGGAAAACCAGGGAACATAGTGGTTCAGGATGACCTTTCATCACAAGATAATTGTTACACAGACTAGTTTTATGTTGGTTTATGTGGTAGTTCACTACGTGCGAACAATCAAGTGGAGTCGAAGGGACCCCGTTTTGACTTTTGTGTTAACTCAACTGATTTTTAATAACAATCAAAAAATTCGTACTGCAGCTAAGAACGACCATGATTAAATACGAAAAAACAACGAAACACTTCTACTCGGAATTGTTCTTCCTAACCAAAGTCATACTCAAGCGAACAACGATTGAATTCGGAAAGCCAGTGAATAACGGTGTAAAATTTGTTGCCTGTTGTTGCAGTATGGCTAAAGCATTTTTAAGTTTCCAATAATGTAGAATTGTTAATCGCTTGTGTAGTTTGTACGAAGGCTATTCACCTTGGAAGCTTTTAGATATGTACATGTTTCATTCGGATTTAACTTTTTGTGAAGAGAATTTGTCAAAAATTATCATGAACCCACTATGAACAAGATTTTGTTGGTGCAGGCAGAGCTTATTTTTGGATTATTTGATCAAGATGGTCTTTCATGATTTAAAATAAAAGCGAATTGATTCAAACACTGGTGTTGTGTTAATTTAACCAATTCAAAGTCTAACTGATGCGATGGATGTAGATAGTTGTAGAGTTAGTCCAACCAAATTTAACTTCTTTTCACGAAATTCATACTTAAGTGAACAAATAAATACTGAGTTTGAAAAACGTGAAGTAGTTATGGATATTAGATTGCACATTTTTCCTAATTAAAGATCTCTTTTAAACAGAACAAAAAGTAAACTTTTTATTTTATTTATAAAATTAAATTTTTATTGGAAATTTTTTTTTCTCAACTTAAATTATTTACCGCAAATCAAGCGGATTTAGTTTCTTTTGAAATGCTTCAAGCACATAAAATATGAAAAATTTATAAAAAGAAAAATACAAAGATATAAAACATTACTTAAGTATTGTACTGGTAAAAACATACATATAAAATATAAAAAAAATAGCATATAAATTAAAAACACTAAACATTTATTAACTAAACTTAATGCTAAATGGTTTAATGGAAGCTAAATGGATCGAACGTGAGAAATAATGATCATGATGGTAACACGATTATATTCATGGTTTAATTTGAGATTTTATTTCTAATAACTGCTCTTTTAGTTAAACAAAAAATTAAATACACAAAGAGAGAGACAGAGAGTTGTATTGACAGAGAGAGAGTTAGCGTAAAAGAAAGAGAGAGATAAACATTTGAAATATAAAAAAATAATAAAACAATAAACTAGGAATTAGCCATTAACACCCACCCTCTTAGCAGTGGAACCATAACGTGTTTTTTTAACGTTATTATTAGGCAGAAAAGCTGTTCTGATAACTGATTTAAAACAGTTATAATAACATATTTTGCTTATCATTAAGCTTTAGTGTTATGGTTTTAAAATAACTCCGCTTTAACGGCTATAAGATCAACGGCCGACGATTTTGTGGCTGATATTGGGGCCGTACATGAAGTTGACAGCATCAGAGATGATGGGCTGTTTAACGATGTTGAGGAGGGTACCGAGATTAAAATATCCTTGCTATGCGAGCCCGTGGGACTGTTCAATAACTCATTCACAGTGGAGCTAAGAGATACCAAAGAATCATTCATTCCCATTGCCGAGCCAGATGTTAAATTGTGGGTCAAACTATGACGTCTCAGGTCACAATTGCGTCGAAACACTTTGCCGCAGGCATTACAATTATATGGCTTGATATCAGTGTGTGTGAGTAGATGAGTCTTTAAGTTCGATCTTTGATTAAAGGAACGATTGCAAACGGGACATTTGTGCGGTGACTCTTCCATGTGTAATATTTTGTGTACAGCCAAAGTGCGTGACTGGCAAAATCCCTTGCCACACTCGGCACATTTAAAGGGCTTTTCCTTGGAGTGTATGTATCTAGATGGGGAGAAATTGAAAGCAATAAGCAGGGAAGTAAGTAATAAGTTTGGTTAGGGGAAAAGCTAATAGTTGTGGGGCTTTGTTGAGAAACCTACCTATGATCTCTTAAATGATCCTGACGCCTAAAGGCTTTACCGCAAATATCACACGAATAGGGTCTCTCGTCGGTATGGGTACGTTCGTGTATGAGTAAATTATAGGACTTGGTGAACTGACGATTGCAAAACTTGCAGATAAACTGTTTCTTGGAACGTTGAGCATTGACCAATACACCAGTGGCCGGTTGATTGACGCAAACAGACGACTCAGTGTGGTTGGTGTTTACCGAGCTGTGGGCTGAACAATCTGTGGCGGCCAAGGTATTGAGTTTGTCTTGAAACATGGTGGTTTGTAAATTGTTTATTTGTTCCAGCTCCTGATTGCAACTGGATTGCTGATGTTGTTGTTGCTGCTGAACTCCCGATATAGTGCTGATTAGAGCGGTATTGAAGAGAAACGTAGTTTCCAATTCGGATGATTCGAAATTCAGGGTATCATCATTGCTATGGAGTAGGGGAATTTCACAATCCCCGAGATCATTGGAAGATGTGGAGTGCAGAGAATGAAACAGACTATTGGCCGAGGGTAGCTTAGTGGTGGAGGTCTTTTCAGTGTATAAGGAATCATTGTCATTATGAGATTCCTTGTTACTGTTGTTACCAGCCTTGGACAAATCTTTTCGAGAGTTTTTGTGGTGATGTGCTGTTGCAGAGCAGACATTAGTGCTAGAATTATGAGTGTTTGATGAAGTATCTAATGATGAAGAGGATGATGATGATAATGTTGGCGATGATGCTGACGGTAGTGCTGTTGTGGATGTTGTTGCTGATGTAGTTGTGGAAGAAGTTCCCACGGTATTGAAGCGAAATACATCTGATTTACCGGTTATACGTTGCAATGCCAAATACGATTCAAGAGCTTGTAGATTTAAAGCTGCAGCAGCTGGTGAATTAACGGGAAGTAAAGCGGCTTGTTGCAAACTTGTTACCATTGTACCTTGCAATGATAGAACCACAGCAGCTGCAGCTGCCAAATCATTTGTGGTGGTTGAAATGGTGTTGGTGGTGGTGTTGCAAACTTTGCTAGACTGTTGACTCTGAGTATTCGATTTGCTGCAGGCATTTACATCTTTTGTGGCAGATGATTGCTGTTGTTGTTGTTGGTGGTGGTGCTGTTGTTGCTGTTGTTGTTGCTGGTGATGTTGCTGTACGGCTGAAGCATTTACCAAAACTTCCAGCAATGCTGGATTGTTAATGATTTCTGTAATATTTTGTTGCGTTTGCGTAGTTTGTGTGGACGAAGAAGTAGAAGAAGGAGTATTATTTGAATGTAGGAGATTCTGATTCTGACGGCTATTGACCTCGGAAGCATTCAGATATGTACGTGTTTCATTCGGATTTAACTTTTTGTGATGAGAATTTGTCGATGATGATGACGATGAAGCCGACGATGCAGATGAACATGACGCCGTTGCTGAAGACGTGGTGGCGGCTGATAAAGCACTCGAAGAAGAAGAAGATTTTGTGGGTGCAGCTGCTGAGGCTGTAGAAATTGCTATATTTGCATTATATTCCTGCATATTGCTAACGGCGTTTAAACCCAAGGAGTCCATGACAAGCGAAAACAACAACAATAATGCACTTATTTGGAGTTACAAAGTTGAAAGCCCAGCAGGATATCGCAGACGTTGGTGATGATGAAAACAAAACTCGATGATTTGTATTTACTGGCATAAACTTGGCACTCACCTACGCAAAATTCAACAAATCGATGCCAAATCGATTTAAATTTAAGCACAGCTGACGGCTACGTCGTCGCCAGGAAGATTGTAGCTGCAGCAGCAGCAGAAAATTACACAGCAGATGATGATGATGATGACGAAGCTTGTTAATATTCACTAAAACGTTTGGCTGTTTGCTAAAAAACCACAACGAGATGAAACCACAGGATGAGTATGAATTTTAAAAACCACACGCCACCATAAATCACGACTTAGTCACGCTTTCAAAAGTCATAAAGATCGTCGTTTGACGTTTTCAACCAAAACAAAAGCATCAGAGTTTGCTAACAAACTCCCAAAACATTTAAACACAAACACCAAACCGAACACAAAATCAAGCAAATTCGTTAATAATTTAAACAAAGAGTCGAACAAACTAAATTTATTTATTTTAATTTCTTTTGTTAAATTTTAGTTAGCAACACAGTTTATTTGTTTTATTATTATTTAATTGTGTTTAAAAGTTTTTAATTTGTATGTTAATCACAAGTCTGCCTTTGCTCCGCCGCTAGTTTGCTAATTTTCCGGTTATTTTTCCAATAGGTTTTTTTTTTTGTTTTTTGTGGAAAATTTCTTATTTATTTTTCAGTTTGTTTGTTACAAATGACCGCTATTTACGTATACGAGTAGCGATAAGCGCGCACAGTGTTGAGAAGTCCACGAACCAACTAAATGTCCATTGCCTAGTGTATTTCACGCGGACCACAAGAGCACAAATGAGTAAACCCATACACACACAAAGAATACAGTCTCAAAACCTTAACAATTCTTGGTTGTGGAAGAGGTTTTCTATAGCGTTATTATTAGCTCTAAAACAACTCTCTGGAGAGTGATCGCAATGATCTTAGCAACAAACAGGTGAGAATCACTCACCTATACTTATGGAAAAACAAATGTTCTCTAACTGAAAATCATGCTCTCTCGTAACCAGTTCTATGGGAGTAGTTTTCTCTGTAAACTGGTTAATTAAACTCACATTCTCTCGATCGTGCTCTTTCTTACTCAGTTTCTCTCAGTTTATGAAAATTTGGGCTCTTTTCTCACTGTTGAAATTTATGGTTTAGAGATTTTTTTGGTTTTGTTTGGTTATGGAAAACATGGGTATGGGTGCCCGTTACCGTGTTTTTACCACCACAACCACCATCACCAAGCATTTAGCTTGCCATACATTTAGCCAGGCAGTCTTTCAGTCAGCCAGCCAGCCAGCATGTGTGGGTGTCATGGTATGAACCTAAAATGTAAATGAATGTTATTTTATTGCTTCGTTGGCCTTTGACGCAGAAATCAACAGCAAGCAACAATATGTAGCTACGAATACGACGACTATGAAAAAGATCTTTAAAACACTTTTAGAGACGTAAGATCGTATGTATGTTTGTTTGAAGCTACACACCCTAAATGCAACTAAATGTTTTATTTTATGACTTCTCTGGTGGCTCGTTTGGGTTAAAGCTCAATACCAACTTGAAATAACTTTTCTGGCTTCAAAACGTTTGATCATTTAGTTGCTTGCTTGCATGAATGCTGCAGTTGTGTTGATTTCCTTTAAAAATCATAATTGTCGCCAAATCATGCAAAATTGCCATTGCATGTTTTGCCATGAAAAATCTTTAGCAACAAAATTTATTTAATTTAACAATATACGCGCATGCGCAGCTTTTAATGCTGCTGCTCATCAAGCAATTATGAGTGATAATCGTCAGCTAGCTTGCCTGCCTGCCTGCCTTGCCAACAATTCCACAATGTTCAATAAACGCTTTCGTTTTACTGCTTCACAATTTATTTTCACATCAAATTGTAATTTTGTTCGGCAGCGTAAGACAATTTTGACCACTTATACAGAAATTATGTTGATTAATGTCGCGAAAACATGTCATTCGCTCGTTTCGCCTGATCATGACCATTAAATGATATCTATATATACAAAGGAATACATATATTCAAAATATGCATATACAGACAAACATGTATGCTACGATCAGTGATCACTGACAGTAGTAGTATTAAAGTAGTGAAATTTTTGTTAGTAGTAAAAATTGTTAAGTGATGTGCAGACTTTAAGCCAGGAAGAGTTCTTCTCTCAAGTTCATAAAACACATTCATTTATCCATTTATATATGACGACGACGACGTCTTGTAGTCATCATTTTATTCCATTTGCTTGTTTCTCCCCCCTCTATCTGTGTTCTGCTTTGACTTCAATGTCACGTCTTGTAGTTTTTATCAGGGCTTTGGTTCGATTGCTTGGTTTTGGGACTTGACCATCCATTTTCGCATAAAAGTTTTGTGTATTTTTGTCAGTTCTAAATGAGCTTTAACAGCAACCAAACCAACTGCAGCATCGACATGTTTATACACATTAGACTGCTGCAGTAGTTTATGGAGATGTAAAATAGAACGAAATTTTGTTTAACACACTCTTAAAATTTTAGTTTAATTCGTCCAAGGTTTCTTAAGAACATTGGAGGGAATAAAATGCAGAAAAAATTAGAACAGAGGATTTAATGAATACTCATTCGTTGGCAATCAGTAGGATTTTATAATTCATGATTTAGATTAAATAGGACATATGCTTCAAAATCCAAAGGATATTTGGAGCAGTCTCTTAGTTCATCACCTCGTTAAAAATGTCCCCTGCATTACCCAACGTCAGGCGATCACAAAGTTAGTGCTCCGAGGTTTCGTCGTGCAATCCGGTATTCCCAGACTATATAGAGATTCAGCAATTACTAGCTTCTAAGATGTTCTCCTACATAGAAAGATCTGTCTGGCTAAGCCCTAATATGGTCAATAAACTGAGATTCGACCCAGCATCCTCACTTTTTCCTAGCACACTTTGTTTCACAAGGAAACCCAACCCCATTTATTCACCAAACAATCAGCCCGATGGTTCATAATCTAATATTTAAGGTCAGGTATCCAGCAAAATGTAAATTCATTGCACTAACTTAGTTCGTTCAGCAACAGTCCATAATAACTCCCGATCTTCATACATTAATACGGCCTTAAGCGAAGCTTGACTTTATTACATGACAAGACTGCAACCGTCAACCTTCTGCACTCTCTAGAGTATATGCAGATGTGGAGAATTTTCGCATGAAAGGTTGGTCTCATGTATCTGGCGTATGGACCACAGTTTAGCCTCTTCTATTTGGATCGTCAATCAGCCATACTTCATAAAACGCTTCCCGAAAGCAAGTCTGGTTAGTCCACCGGAAAATGTTCGGTATAAATACTTCAAATGATCTTTACTAAATACTAAAATCGTTAGCCTACAGTGTGACAGCCAGATGAGTGGATATTTCTCAAATATTAGGACAGGTTCTCATATCAGCAGGGGCCGAATTACCGCATTCGTGATCGAAGCAACTATCATATCGAAAAATAATTTCGATATCGTAATTATAACAAAATGTACTAAATTTCATGCTCGATATCGAATGCCGTAATCTCAATAAGTAAATTACGATCGATTTTACTCGATATCGAATGCGGTAATTCGGCCCCAGTTAAGGTCACCTAAATGAGGCGGTAAACTTAATCCAGACCTTCAGAAATATATCCTCAAATTTGGACTGCAATTGGAGAACTTTAATCCTTCAATTGGTTGGGCCAAAGTTAATTTTTTTAATTTTTAATGAACAGGAAAGGTGTCCTAAATTTTAAGTCAAATCTTTCGTAAGTTTTTTCCATTAAAAAAGTACTCAGAAAGGGTTATGTATACAATAGCTCATCGGGAAGAAGACCTCCAAAGCTTTGCTGGCATATACGCATATAATTTTGAAAAAATGTAGTTGAATTTGATTGAATTTCCTAGATCAATGCACGACTTGTTGAGGGCTTGCTGACATAGAATTTCGCCTTCAAATAGCCCCATAAAGAGAAAACCAATGGTGTTAAATCACACGATAGAGGAAGCCAATTTTGAACACCGTAATGAGTATTTGAATAGTTTACGAGCTATATAGCATGGTTCACATCAATATTATTTAATTTAGGCAGAGATAACTCGGTTATCAATCTCTAACAGGTGTATACACAATATCTAATTTAGTACAGGAATGCCGGGCATCCTTAAACAGGATGGCGAGACATTCAACAGTCGTACTCAAGTGGGTACGGGTACGGGACATGGAGATACTACGGGCAACTGCGTTGCTGATGATTTGGCGAAAAAAGGCGCCATGTTACCTGACGGAGATATAGATTTCCTATGTGGGATTCCGTTATCCAAATGCAAGCTACAAATTAGTAACTTCTACTATGAGCTCGCTCAGACAAGATGGGGTTGTGAACCCACATGCACCATAACCAGAACGAAATGGCCCCGACTGAATCGGGGACGAACAACATATCTTCTTGGCCTTACACGCTCACAATAGAGTGGTGTAGTGACGGTCATAACCGAACACTGCACCTTTGGTAACCACGCTAGGAGACTTGGCTTGCCATACCACGACTTCTGCAGAAGTTGTCAGCACGAGGAGGAGGATGAGACTATTTTTCATCTTCTTTGTCACTGTCCGGCAGAGGCAGAGCCGTAGGAGATCTACGCCTATCCCTACGCATTAGGAGATTTAGGGACATCGTTCCCTAAATAGTCTTTCTGAGCTCTCGAATATGAACCTTGAGGGCATTAATGCCTTTATAAGGAGTAGTAATTGGTTAAAAACACCAGACATGGGGATCTCTTTAGAGTAACCTAAATAGTCTTTCTGAGCTCTCGAATATGAACCTTGAGGGCATTAATGCCTTTATAAGGAGTAGTAATTGGTTAAAAACACCAGACATGGGGATCTCTTTAGAGTAACCTAATTAATCGCCGACTCATTGCCACGCACCTTTTAAAAATCTCCTCCCTCACTCTTTCCTCTGATATCTCCTTCTCTCTTTTCCACTTATATCTGCCCCTTTTCTTCTGTTTTTTCTACTTTCAGGTAACACAAAGGGACCATTGCTTGGACCCACGTGAGCTGCTCTTCTTTTCTTCATTTCGTGGCTGCCTGGAAACCTAACCTAACTCGGTTATCATATTGCGTTATCGAGCTACAGTAACAGTTACTGCTTGATCATCCTAATTTTCAAAGAACTTTGATGCAATTATGTCTAGAACAATGTTCAATTGTTGTTGTTCCATGATCGAAATTGAATCCAAATTAATTCTATATCTTTTTCTGCATTAGCCTAATACCCCATTAAACTAATTCACATTCAAACTCATAAACTCATACTGAGTTTTAGTGTGTTGATTTCATTTTCAGTTTTTTTCATACTTTTTTTTGATTTTTAAATAGCCATGTAAACTCTTATAAGTTATAAGGTTTAAGATTCCTTTGGGTTACCATGATGATATTTATGCTTAAATTTAACATTTTATTAAGTTGCTAACACAGCTTCAGCTTCAGCTACAACATCCACTTCAACATAATCATCATTATCATCATCATGACTATGATTATTATATTGAGGAACTAAACAAATGTTACTTTTAATGCATTTATCGCTTCTCTTCAGTTACCTGTTCTGGTATGTACGTTAACGCTTCCCCTTCAAAATACTTTTTTAGAATTATTCACAAACTTATGCCAATTGGCAACTTTCCCTATATTTTTCCATACTGAATTCTTTTCATGTTTTAGCTGTATTTTTTTTGTTCAGTTGTATCATCTCTCGCCTTTCTTTCGATAATTACAACATATTTTTATTTAGCTGCCAAAAGCTTCTCACATATCATTTGCTTTAAAGTGCGTTTTGAATTGAGCCTTAGGACTTGTTTACTACCATCTGTGATTACCAACGAATATTCATGCGAATGAACCAATATTGGGTTGGCAATCTAAGCTATTCTTCGTGGTCGTCATAAAAGCTTTGGCATGAGCAAACACACACACACTCTCGGAAAATAAATGGTGTGAATTATTCCTTAGGAAATTTAAAAATGTTTTCGGTTTCTTATGTTTATTATTTGATTAATTTTTTTGTTTTCAACAAAATATTAAAGAAAAAATGTAAGTTTGGAAGTAAATGTTTGCATTGCACCTAAAATCTAAAAATATTTATAAAATATTGTGAGAATATCGGTCATGATCACTTTTTGTTTTCACGATATTGGTAAACATTTTTCCTATTTTTCAACATTTTTAGGTTTTGAAACAATATTATGGATTGAGCAATAATTTAGAAGTTATTCACACAAATTTAAATAATTTTTTTTATTGTAATAATGAAAATTATCAGATTTAGTTCATTCAATTTTGGGAAATGAGCGTTTCTTCTTTGAAATACCTTTCTTCTTAGCAAGGAGTGCGTCTACATATTTTCTGGATTATTCGCATTGCCTTGATCTTAAATGCCATACGAGAAAAAGTAGCTCTGCTGCAGACGATTTTCATGTCAATCAGCCGACTGATAACACGATTGTCGATTGTTTGAAGTGCTGTTGATGTTTTTATTTTTAATTTCACCCGAAAATCATGGCGTTCAGAATTGACAAAAATTTACGATTCGATGATTCTGGATTGAGACACACACTTTCGAAGCCACAGATGTTAAATTTTTATCGGTATGTATCAAAAATGGATGCCGTCAATCTGGAAAATACCAAACCATTTCCAAGATAAACTAAAGGAGTGACCGGAACTCTACAGTCGGTAGAACGACCTATATACTTTTGGGAAACCCAAAAGTAAAGAGAACAAATTAGACTAAATAGACCAACATTCATAAGACAGAACACACTAAGTTAACACACAGAGTTGAAGGGTCATCTGATTTGTATCGATCTATCCGATAATAAGATCTGCTGAGTGTAAGAAAGGTTGCTAGCCTATTTTTATTAAGGGTTCCTAATGTAATAATGGCATTTGACCGATATTGTCAAACTCGCTGTTGTTGTTGTAAACAATTTTACAATATTTAATCTGGGGATTCTGCATGTCTAAAGAATTTTTCTACTTCAACAGGTTGAGTCCATAAATCCACTGTACGTAGTGAAATAGGACTGGCTGGACATCCAGCCTGTTGCTCCAGCCTGATCTTAGATTTGCCAAAACGACTCTTGTTTTACCAGGTAGAGTCTTCTAGGAGTTTGCTAGGAGAACTCCAAGTACGGTGGGCTACCTCCAATGTCGTTGAAAGCTGTCACATAAGAGCAGCGATCAAATGGATCCTGAACATACCTCATGCTCTTCTCGTATATACGTAGGTCTTGTCTGACAATCCTGACTCCTCCGGTGACATCCCAGAAGTAACTATTGCGTCAACATGACGTCGTGTTCCATGACCGTTAAAACCTTAGTTTCCTCATGAAGGTTGTGTTCTGAGGTGATTTGAAGGCAGCCTGTGACAATCCATAAGGTTGCATTTTGACAGTTTTGAATATTTCTAAACTGAATATCACTCAACGAAGGCGACCGCACTGGAGCATCATAGTTCACCATTGACCAACCGATAGTCTTGTAGGTAGCTAGCAGGGCTTCTTTGTTCGTATTCCTTAAGGAAATTCTTCCTATTTCGAAGTTTATGCGTAATTGCAGTGGAGTGTCTCTTCAAAAGTGACATCCAATATGGATGGTTCAATGTCGGAATTTGTACGCCGTCGACCATGATGCCTAAATTGAGTTTAACCTCCTTCGTCCAGGTGGTGGAGGTTACGTGCAGTGAAGAAATTGTAGATTTCGTTTAGATAAGCATTTAACATACCGTGACCTGTCGCACAAGATAGTTGGGGCACTGAGAGTTTAGAGAGGAAGAAGCTAAATAGGAGCGGCAACATAATTCCGCCCTGAGGGAATCCTTGTTTAACTCTACGGGGTTTTCAGTATAAACTCCACGAACGAGTGCCTGCCACTCAGACAGTTCACCTTTCGTATTGTTGGGCAATTATAGTTAAGTGAAAGAAAATCGATTATTTCCACTATATGTTGCGAATCTGTATAGTGTAACCTTAAAATGAAGACTTATACAGAAATTCCCGACAAAAATGTCTAAGTTAGTAACACTAATAACATGACAAACACGGAATATTTTGGGAATTCTGATGGAAATCATTTAGATATTACATTGACGAAAAAAGGTTCTTAACCTAGACTACCGTGGTTTTTTAGGCTTCTGAAAAAAACAGGGAGGATCATTTCTTCAAGAGTGCACAACATGCTAAGATATTCATATAAGTATATCCGAAATGGGAACGGGACATAAAACTGTCCCTCTACTCAACCTAAAACAACTAATACGATAATGGCTGGATGTTGTCCATTAGTAATCCACAATACAACAAAGACCGTGGGTGTTGACAATTAGTACGATATTACTTCCGACATAAGTTTCCTTTGAACGTTGTGGAAGTGAAAAGTGAATCATTTCTTTCCGGCTTCTGGCTGGCAGTCAGGCTTTTGAGCGAGAAAAACCTGTGAGTATCAAAATAAAATATTGACTTAAAAATAAACTTATTTTTGCTCAAGTCTATGTGTCGCAGATAGTCAAGATCAGCCTATAATCAAGTTTACAGATGCCGATACCAATTTATAATTGAACATTGTCACATTTATATGCAAATCATTATTAAATTTCTACTCAATATTTATTGATTCATACTACTGAACAATAAATGCGACTGTCCAATAGGAAAACCATTTAAAATTGATCATTCAAGACATCAGCAGAATGAAACCCCAAGTAGAATAAGTATTTTTTAGTTGATGGCATTTTCAGTTGTGTATTTTGTACAACATAATATGAGAACAAAATGTTACTTTTCCATACAAATTCATATCATTGTCGTAGTTGACTAAGTAAAAGTCGCATCTTATTAAAACATACATTTTTCATTTGAGACTTCCAGGAACTATAAGTCACACTTTATCATTTTTCTAAGACTCTAATATGTGTGCCGTGCCGCCTTTCCTTTTTTTCTTTATTTTCTTGCTCATACATAGATAGATACATACTTCAAATACATTTTACATTTTCTATTCACCAACAAAACCTCCAATCTAAGTATCTATTTATGTATCTAACCAAACATCAGATACCAAACATCTAGTCAAACGTAAAACCGTAATAATGATGATAATGTTGACGATAAAAATCCATTCGCAGAATTGTCTCATTGTGTTTGCTAATAAAAGCAAAGCCAAGTGACTGACTGGCTGAATGACTGGCCGACTTGGCTTGACTTTTCTCTTTTTTTTCTTTTTTTATTTTAACTTGAAATGTTTCTGTTCGAAAAGAATGTTTGTTGACATGTCGTTCTCGTGTGCACAAGTGTACACCTAAAAGAACATGTTGTATTTATGTTTGTAGTTAAAGAGAAAACTGAACTGAAGTACTTCAAAGACACTCTAATGCAACTTGTCATTCGGCCAGTTGTCTTTTGATAATTGTTAAATGGTTGTTGCTTGCTTTTGAAAAGAATCAAAACCACAAGATGCCCATATACATATTTTTAATGGTCTTTTAGACTCATTAGCGAAAAGTAGATTCCATGTGTCATCTTTTTCATAAGTATTTCTTTCTATCTATGTAGCAACATAATAATGCTTGATGGCTTATTTTGGCCCTAATACGTTTTAAATTTTCCATGGCCTCTTTCTTTTACATTTTCATGTTTTTTTCTTTGTTAAATCTTTTCGGTGCCACCTTGATGTTTGATCACATCTTTGATTTAGTTTGACATATTTTTTTTTTGGAGTATTGACTTAGTTGAAGACTCATTTTCAATCATAAATTCTTGTAATACGATCTTTCACTGATTTCATCTCAAATATTTTGAAAATATTTGTGGCCTTTAAATATTTTAAGGAGTTAAAGATTAAGACTAAATATTTATTAAAAGTCATGTTTGTTGTGGTATTCCAGGTAATTCTTATCTTAAAATTCAAGGTATGCGTTTATAATATTTTCTCAATTTTAAGGGAATTTTGTTTGTTTAATATTTTTTGATTAGATTGATGGCAGCCATAAATGCTGATGATTTCAACGAAATGATCAGATGGAATTTGCTTTACAAATAGTTTAGAGTTGAAATTATGTATAGCAAAATCCCAATATTCTTTTAGGGTATAAGCAGTATACCATCCATTAAATGTATGGCATTTACTTTTACAAGAATGAAGGTTTAAAAAAATACAAGTTTTTTAGAGCAATTAATCATATTTAGAACTTTTTGAACTTTGAATTTTATAAGCTCAAAAATAGCTTTAACTCAGTCCACTTCAAGATTAGAAATGTTTGGTTGACTCTTTGATGTCATTCCCTAGACTTTTTGTTTACTCGTTACTGGTTTCTTCTCAATTGTTAAGGATCTTATTGATCTTATGTATGTGCTTCCATTTAATTTTTTAGATAAATATTTGAATTGTTATGAATAGTTTATAATTCTGAAACTAATAGGGCTATTACTCAGCCATATTCCTCAAATATATTTTGATCAAGGAGAAAATTGTTTTATGTAAATCACGAATAAACTGACATTTTACAAAATTTATAATGGATAATTCTGAATAGTTTAAAAGTTATAGGCTGGTTATAGCTCTTTCTGGCAAATTGAAAAGGACTTAGTTAATTTGCACAAAAAGTTCACAAAAATGTTAATCAAAATGTATATTCCAAAAAAAAATTATGAACAATTTAAATAATAAAATCAGAAAGTGATTCCAAGTCGATCGGTATACTTTAAGGTGGGTGTTAGACTAATATTTTTGGGCGTTACAAACATCTGCACAAACGAATTATTCCCTCCCCACTATGGCGGTGTAGGGTATAAAAATATTAATACATATTTGGTTAAATTTTTTTTTATAAACTTTTGAAGAATTATTAAGTTTTTAATGAAAACAAGTAAGAGAGTTATATTCGGCTGTGCTCTTATATACCCTTCACCAAATTATACTTTAAAATAAAAAAAATTTTAAATATTTTTAGGTAAAAAAAATTTAAATTTTTTTCCAGTTGTTTTTTCGAAATTGTTTTAAAATTTTGTTTTTAAATTTTATAACTTTTTTTTTTAATTTTAAAATTTTTTTTTTAGTTTTTAATTTTTTTTTAATATTCGGGTTAAAAAATATTTTTTCCGATTTTGACCCATTGTAGGTCCAACTTACTATGGTTTTATAAACGTCGTTGCACAGGTCTTTGAAATATCTATCATTAGATATCCATATTGTCTATAATAATGATTTAGTAATCCAGATATGGGTCAAAAATCGAGGTTGTCCTGGTTTTTTCCTTATATCTCAGCCATTTGTGGACCGATAGCAAGTTATTTGGGGGCTTCAGAAAGTTGATTTCAACACACAGACGGATATGGCTATATCGACTCCGCTATCTATAACGTTTCAGAATATATATACTTTGTGGGGTCGCAAATGAAAAATGTAGAAATTACAAACGGAATGACAAACTTATATATACCCTTCTCACGAAGATGAAGGGTATAAAAATAGGTTGCCATTTAAGTCAGATTCTAATGCCCAGTTTTTGACTTGTTATTTAAAAACGTATTTAGTTAATTTTTACTTAAAATTAAGTTGTATTCAAATACAGTTTGAGTTTTACAGTGCTACATAATTTGTCTTATTTAAATAAGACAAAAGTATGGTAGCACTACTAAATATCAAAAATTTATCGATAGTTTTGCTTAAAACAGCTGTTCAACCAAAACAAAAATTAATACATTTTGCCCTATAAGAAATAAAAGTTTATTAAACAATAAAATTATTGGTAGGAAAATGTACAAAAGAAGTTCCAATTGACCCGCATCGGAATTGTAGTTTTTGCAAGACGCTGTTTTAGCAAGAAGAAAAAAAAAACCAAACAACAAAAGTCAGCTGTCAAAAACATATGGTAGTTTATGAAACTTAAATAGAATTTAAATGGCCAACGTTGGCCATTTAAGTATCATTTAAAAAAGCACTGAGAAACTCATTTTCGCATTTAAATAGAACTTAAATATAATTCATATTTAAATACGAAGTCAAAAACTGGCTCTAAGTATATTATTGAGTGTATGACTTAAAAATTACTTAATTTTTTATTTTTTTTTAAATTTTAGCTTTTATTTTGAAACAATTGTACAATTTAAATTTACTGAAAGTATTGGCCATTGTTAGCTATGACTTTTTCCCATCTTTCTGGCAACATATGGAATCCCAGCCAAAATAACTGCTCATCTATTAAGGTCAAGAACGAATCTAGCCGATTTCGGATACTCTGTTCCAAAGTGAAGCGTATCCTAGAGAGAGCGTTCTGTATCGATCGAAACAAATAGTGTTCGGACGGGGCAAGGTCTGGTCTATAAGGAGGGTGAGGCGAAACTTCCAACCACTTCATTATAAATAGTTTTTAATAGATATTGCAACATTTGACCGAGTGTTGTCATAATGGAATATTACGATTTCATGTCGGGCCACATGTTCTGGTCGATTTTCGGCCAATGCTCGCTTCAATCGAACCAGTTATGTTCGGTACAGGTTCTCTGTGATGGTTTGGCCTGATTTTAGAAGCTCATAATAGATAGGACTCCTTTGAACCCTCCAAATATAGGGCATTACCTTAGCGCCATACTTGGCTTTGTTATCGATTTGACTGGTTGACCGGGCTTCACACCGATCTCTTATGCTTGGGGTATCGCAAGTAATTATTCGGTGCAAAAATGATTTTCTTTTTCAAACATCATTTCGAACATGCAAAATGTCTCTCGACTTCCCAGCTTTTGGTTGAATCGTGCTGCTTAAAAACGTTTTGAAATTGCTGATTGACTAGCTCCCAATGATGATGCAAGCTCTTGTTGAGATTGACAACAATTCTCATGTAGTAATCCCTCCAATTTCAAAATTTGTTGGCTGGCCTGGGAGACCTTTGTCTTCCGTATCAAAATCACCACTTCTGAACCGCTAATTCTATCTCTTGTACGTTAAAACCGATGGAACACATTCACCATAAGCTTTGATAAGCATTCGGTGTGCCGCAGCGAAACTTTGTTTTTCAAATTAAAGAAGTAAAGCAAAACTTCCCGCATATGACGCTTTATTGGTACAAAATTCGACATTTTGGAATCAAAAAAGAATAAATGTCCTTCAAAATGACATATTAAAAACGTTCAAAAGATACGCCATCTGTTTTAAATCTCTAATAATTATGTTTATTGAAAATTTATTATACCATTCACCTTCGTGAGAAGGGTATATATATGTTTGTCATTCCGTTTGTAATTTCTACATTTTTCATTTCCGACCCTATAAAGTATATATATTCTGGATCCTTATGGATAGCAGAGTCGATAAGCCAATTCTGTCAGAGAAGTTTGCTATTTAAAATCAGCAAAATCGGTCCACAAATGGCTGAGTTATGAGGAAAAAACCAGGACAACCTCGATTTTTGACCTATATCTGGATTACTGAGTCATTAAAATAGACAATATGGATATCTAATGATAGATATTTCAAAGACCTTTGCAACGACGTATATAAGACCATATTAAGTTGGACCTACAATGGGTCAAAATCGGAAAAAATATTTTTTAACCCGAATTTTTTTTCACCAAAAAAAAATTTAAAAAAAATAATTTAAAATTTAGAAAAAAAAAAATTTATAAATTTTAAAAATTAAAAAAAAACAAATCGAAAATTTTTTTTTCCAAAAACTGAAAAAAAAAATTTGTTCATCTAAAAATATTTAAATTTTTTATTTTGAAGTATAATTTCGTGAAGGGTGTATAAGATTCGATACAGCCGAATATAGCTCTCTTACTTGTTTTTTAGTAAAAAATATTTTTTTTAAAAGAATACAGATCTGTTTTATATGTTCTTTGTATCTATATATTAGTTTGAACGATTTAATGTTACCAAATGCCGCCTTTTTAGCCCCTATTTATGCAAATTTCCAAAAATTCCTTTTAGAAATTTTCAAATCTTCTACAAAAATTTCATATCTCTAACTTAAGGCGTTTTGGCCTATACGATACTTAATCTGTCAGTTAGTAACATTACTCTTTATAAATATTACTTTTTGTAAAATATCCTTTCTATTTTCCCACTTTATGTCCCATTTAATCTATATGATCAGTTAAACATATACGATTTATTTAATATCTTTTTCTAATCAAATTTCATTGAAATTAATATCACACAGATAAGATTAACTATTTAAACAGATCCAGTTCAGTCTACCAAGAATTAATAATTGACAGCTCTGGCTGGTTGGTGAGCGAGCTAGCACACATAAATATGCGACATTTTGCAGTAAAGTTATTAACCCGTTTAAGTCTTTTGAATACATTTACTAACTGCTTTTTTTGTATAAACTCATATTCGCACACAGCACACAAAAATCTAGCAATTGTACAATATGTTTTTTCTTGTTATTTTTTTTTTTGCCACAAACTCCTCTATCACTGATCGTGATCATGTAATACCAACCCACGCACTCATTGGTAAAAATGTTTAACGAAAAAAAAACAGCAACAAAAACAACTGAAAAATGCCTGAAAGGTTTTAGTTGATTTTTGTTTCCACACAGAGATTCCAGCCAGGCTCATACACGAGAACTCGTACGTACGTACGATCAATGAATTGTTGTTGTTTTAGTTTGGAGTGCGCGAGTATGCGCCAAGCAACAAAATATTTAAGAGGCATTGTGAGGCCTCCAACTCCAAAAAGGAAGAAACATTGAAAACTTTTAAGTCAATTTAACATTTAAACATGTTATAAAACAGCATTTCGTATATGTACAACAGCAAACAGCAACACAACACAACACAACAGCATGCAACATCAATACATACTTAAATACTCGTGCAACGCATAACTATAATCACAAAATTTTAATTTTGGGATCATCTCTGATCCTTTTTTTTTCTGCAACATTTTTTGCACAAGACAACTTAGCAACAGCAACAAAAACAACATTCAAAACAGAAAATAAAAGCAACAAAAAAATAGCTGGTTGTATGGGTTGAAAACGTATGTTTTTCCAACTTTTTGCATTTCAAAAATTACAGCTACAACAACAACTACAACAACAAAAAGAGTGTGTCAACATGATTGCGACATTAAAGTAACACACAGCTACAACAAAAACAGAATGTTCTTTTTTTATCCGCGTTTAAAGATTCTCGTACTTGTGCTCCTCGTTCGTTCGTTCGCTCGTTCCTTCTTTTAATACTCCTTCCTCACTCAATACGCTTTGGTTTGTCTAGCTTTAAGACACCGAGAAGACATACGCTTTTGATGGATGCCGCTCCAATGTGCTACACACAACAACAAAAAAAAGAAATCTTTAGCAAATCCTGTACAATTGCTTCAATTTATTTATTCATTGCGACTCTTTCAGCGGATGTGTAATGGCAAGTTGAAATTGTTTTGTACGAACATAATTCAATTTTCATGAAATATGATTTCAAATTTATTGAAAAATTTAATTTTTTCGTTTTACTTGTTTTCCTTTTATTTTTTTTTCTCATGTTTGCCAATAATAACCATAAATAAAGTAGGGCGATTTGTAAGTATTTGGAATAGCGATATAGATGGAGAATATTTCAGATTACTTATGGATTCCGGTGGTACATTTGTATGGAAGCTAAGTGAAATCATGGATCGATATTTTCATTCAATACCAAACAAAACTTATCAACAGAGAGTATTTCGTTTTCCTATCGTGTTTTCAATAGACAAACAGACAGACGGACGGTCATAGCCAGATCGCCTCGGAATCTTATGAGGACCCAGAATATATATATGTTGCAAACGTTATTAAAAAATCAATATACAATATATATTTGATGGTGGGTATAAAAATGGACCATAAGGGCTTCCTTTTTTTTTGGTACCATTAGAATAAACATTAACTTTAACACCCACTATCCTGAATTCCTTCATCTCACAGAAGCTGCCAGTCATCTTATATGATGCTAACTTCGTTAATTTAAAATATTAGAAAAGTACCATTATAAGAAAAATTTATTTTGATAGATATCCCACTCGCATCCCACTAAGCGACTAAATACGTCTTCAGGGAAAATATCTGAGCTATATGTTGAAAAAAAAACAATTAAAAGAGTTTTTGATTTCGAAAAAAAAAAATTAAATTTTTTTTATTTTTTTTTTCAAATATTTTTTTCGAAAGATTGAAGAAATAGCTATCTAAACTATTTGGGACACATTTTGCTAAGAACAATGTTTGGCCAAAATGTCAAATTTTGACCCTATCAGAATACTATCCAATAGGTCTAACCTTGGTGCAAATTTCATCCCGATCGGAAGACATCGATTTTAATAGTTGGTTCACTTGACGTGAAATCCCCCATAAATATCCGTTTTCTTCCTTAAGCTTGAGTTTTCAGAATTTTGGTAAATGTTTGTGTTACACAAAAACAAATGAGTCCATATTAAATTTTACCCTTTTTGGTACTTTTAAGCTACAAACCGCAGTGGCCATCATAAGCCAATATAATCCAGGCCATCGGCCAAAATCTGACTGAGTTTCCATGCGCCAGAGTCATGGCAAATTGGACATTTCGGATGTGATCTTGAATCGACAATATGAGACTATAATTTCCTTGAAATTTGTAATAATTGGATTTAATAAATTTCAAATGTTACCACTTATGTGTGGAAAATATTGAAATAAAAATTATAGCAAAAGAGTATTTTTTTTGCGATACAAAACAGGACAGTGAATATAATTTTATGTCGTTTAATGTATGTAAATAAAACTTTCAAGAATATTTTATGCAATAAATGTTTTGAAGTAAATTGACATTGAGATGTAAATAAAAATAAAAATATATGGTTGCCAATAGAGCCCTAGTAAGCCTGATGACAATCATCCACTGATCTTTATAAACCCAAAGAATAATTTTGCCAAAATTGAATAAGAATTGCGCTCAAATGATCTTATTAACTTTTAAGTCTTATGACTTTACAAATTCTCGATATTATATCATGATGAAAACTATTTGAGCTTTTATTGGTTAATCAAGACTATAATTCAATTACCTATACATATGTATGTATTAATGGAAAAAGTGTTATAAATGGATTTCATTAGGAAATTTCCAAAATTATGAGTTAAAATAATGAAAAATCTCGTTGATGCCATGACTCCTTTGGAGGATTCAGTCACTTTTCTATCTGGGTTTCTAAGGGAAGCTGTAAAAAGTGAAACCGGTTGAACAAAAAGGAAATTCTGCACAGATCTAACAATTTGCGTTACGTCGGGATTATTTTTACTATTTAAACATGTCATTGTGAATGAAGAGAAAACTACATGGTCAGTGTCACATTTAAGCCCATCTTCAGAATTAGATGCATATTACCGCGTTATAAACCAAAATTACCCGAAAGTTTTATTGAAAACACTGGAAAGGCTGGTTGACGTCCATGTCAGAAATATTCTCTCTTTAGGAAACATCTCAACACGCATAACTTACAGTCATACCTAAATAAAAGCGTCGAGTTTAGTAGCTATTTCTTCCATCTTTCGAAAAAGAAAAATTAAAAAAATAAAAAATTTAGACTTTATTTTGCAAAATCAAAAATCTTTTTGATTTTTTTTTCAAAATGGGCCTTTTTTTATTTCGAAAGTTTGGAGAAATAGCTATCTAAACTATTTGGGACAATAGGTAATAAGTTACATGGATGAGAAAAAACACCTGTTTGGTCTAAATTTGACATTTTAGGGAGAGTTCTTGACCGATCTTGTTGAAAAATTGTGTCTAAACTACTATCCAACTAACTAAACTTGGTGCGAATTTCATCCCAATTGGAAGACATTGGTTTCAAAAGTTGTGTCACTTGAGATGAAATCCCTATATATAGTCCGGCATATTTTTTGCATTCAGATGGAGTTTTCAAGAATATATCCCTAAGTGACTTTGGGGTAGATCAGAGAATAACGAACTATAAGAGCAGGTCCATTAATGCTAGCTGTAGTAACAATATTCCTATGTTGTGACTACAGCTAGCATTAATGGACCTGCTCTTATAGTTCGTTATTCTCTGATCTACCCCAAAGTCGCAAGGAGGAGTTATATCTTTGCTTTTGTTGATCCTTATTGTGAAGCAAATCATTTTCAGGCTCAGTAGAATGGATACAAAGATAGTCGAATAAGGTGATGATCCTTATTAGAGGAAATTTTCTTCCAACAATAAGTGACCTTTTGGGATCAGTCCTTGGCGTAGTCCAATCTTGGGCCAGGAAAACCTAACTGGTAATTATTATTAGAAGATACAAAATCCCGGAAACTCGAGGAAATACTAATCAATCAACGTTCTTAACGTCTAGATAATAATGTCGAAATGTCTTCTTAATTACATTTCCTGCACCATGTTCGATAATATCTGTTGGAGCTAGTATGGGTTGAAAACTATGAGAGTAACCGGGAAAAATAAATTTCTTACGAAGACGCAACATTTATATCTCCTCTGTTGTGGTATCGAATACACACAGATAAAATTCATGATTAAGATATGGTTGTGGCAAACATATTGACCATAATAGAACTCAGCTAACTCTATTAACTCGTCATAGTATGATTGAGCTGCAGTCATAATATGGTTGGCCTCAAACATTATATGATTGTGGTATATTATGTTTACCCATATAGATATAATTATAACAAGGAATAAAATTATGGTTAAGTGGATCATACTACACATTGATAATATAATTGTTATAAAATCCAATAATACTATGACGATTTTCAATTATGTTTATTAATATTCAAAATGTTCTGGCATGGAAATGAACCAATAATTTCATGACACATTGTCAGACGCGGATCCAGAGGAGTGAAAAAAATTTCTACACAAAACCGTAATTTTTTAATATAAAAAAGAAAACTGTAAAATAAATTTGAATTTTTTTTTTAAATTTAAATTTTTTTTAAAAAATTTTTAAATTTTTTTTATAAATTTAAATTTTTTTTTTTATTTTTGGTGAAAAAAAATCGTTTTTTTCCGGTTTTGACCCATTGTAGGTGCAACTTATATACGTCGTTGCAAAGGTCTTTGAAATATCTATCATTAGATATCCCATTCTCTATATTAATGACTTAGTAATCAAGATATAGGTCAAAAATCGAGGTTGTCCTGGTTTTTTCCTCTTATCTCAGCCATTTGTCGACCGATGTTGCTGATTTTAAATAGCAAACATCTGGAAAGCATGTATGACATTTATTGAAGATTTGGATCCCGAAGTTATCTGGAGTCTTCAGAAAATCAACAGACAATCTATGGAGTATGTACTCCATAGATTCTATCGAGTAGGTTCTCCAATAATAACTATCGGGAGTATTTACTCATTTTTGATTTACGCTCTAAAATCCTCGCCTAGAGGCACTGACGCAGTTTTTCCCCTATATTACTGTAGTTTTTTCAATATTTTCGCACCGTAAATATTGGAAGAAGATATATGTAAAGCTTAAAGTTATCAAAAAGGATAAGTAATTATATGTAATCATTAACCATGGTTTACTTCTGAAATATAAACATTACATTTCTTACCAAAGCCTAAACGTGCTTATAACTCAAATTGAAACCCTTAACATAAATTTAACCCAATTTCAGCATTTTATGTATAAAGAAAAATAAAAAAAAAACTTAAGGAATGTAAATTATGGGAAACTTAATCGTAGATGTTACATAAACAAAAGTTCCCAACAGTTATTTGACTTCCTTGCAACACTCTTCACAATAAAATAATTAAACACAAAACTTAAACTGCAAAAAAGAAAACAATGAAAATTGCTCATGAAAAGAAGACAAAAAAAGAAACAAATCAGAAAAGACTGAATTAAAACTCAATAAATGAAAAAAAAAGAAACAAAAAATTTAATACAGACACAGATACACTGAAACAGTGACAGGGACATTCAGATAAATGATTGTAATATTAAAGAATAAATGTACTTTGTTGCAAAGATACATACATACATACAGATCCATATGCATGTAGTGAGTATTTGAGTGTGTATGTAGGTATTTGAAAGGGGGTATCTGTTGCATCTGCCAATTTATCGACGTGCGCGCATTATAAAAACACATGTTCATACCGGGCACAAAACAGAGGAGTATATTACGATCTAAAGGTTCCATTCAACCGATCAACCAAACAACCAACCAGCCAACCGGCAACAGTAACAAACATCACAATCACTGACCATCAATTCAACTTTAACCACTTAAACTGCTAAGGAATTGTTTGGAAGCGAGTGAGTGAGTGCATGTGTGTTTGTTTGTTTGTACGAGTATGAGCTTTGAATTGAAGTTGACGACTCTTGAATGAATGCTGCAATTTAATGTTGCAAGTTGTTGCTGTCGTTGTTTGCTGCAGCAGCTTTTCTTTCTTTTCATTTGATTTTTTTTCTTTTACTGTGATTGAACTAATGACGAAAGACAGACAGTTGAATACTTTTTGGACAAATAGATGGATGGATGGATGAATGAATGGATTGAATGGTGGGACAGACAGACGTGGGAAACAAAAGTATTTCAATTTCGCATTCATTGCTTAATACTAAAATTCACCAAAAAAAAAACACACAAAAAAACGGTGTGCTACAAAACAAAACAAATTAAGACTAATTCAAACTCCCGATGAAATTGTTTACGAAAATAAAAGAGTTTTGATTCGATTTTGTTGTTGTTGTTGTTCGTAGCCAAAATAACAACAATTTAAATTTAGCATGAAAACATTTTAAAATTTCATTTTACATTTTAGTTAAAGTAACATTAAACAAAAAAAAAAAAACACCAAAAATTGGGGGAGCATTTAGAGGTACAATAAGTGTTGTATCTTAAAACGAGACATATGTTTCGATACGTTTGAATAAAGAAATGTATTGATGTAGGTACGAGTTTTTAAGTATTGGAATGTTGCAAATATTTTGGTGAGAATTTTGTGTTTGGAGTTTGTTTTTTTGGGTATTTGGTATAAAAACTTTATACTGTATCAGCAGCGAATTTGTACACGTCATTTACCCATTTCCTATTTATGATTTCAACTCAACCATTATAAATTTATATAAAAACATTATAGCTGGTATAATCATATTATGATTAAGCCCAACCAAATTGTAATTCCAGCTCAATCATAATAATTTAGAGGCTTTTTAAATCACTACACAATTTAGATGTACTGTACTTCCAGTAGTACAAATATGGTAAACATTTTAAATTCTATAGAGAAGTTTTTTTAAAAAAATTTTATTAAAATAAACTTTACATAACCTTTATTCCATTAATATATTGCGTTTACTTTGAGTATAAATTTTACATGTGTTAGCAAAAACAAAACACATGTAAAATGTACACTCAAGGTACACGCTTGTACGCAAATATAATCTGAAAATAAGCGAATTCACTTAATTGTGAATAAATTCGGAAATAATCCATCGATAAAGCAATAAATCTAAACCATTGATTTTGCATGATTTTTTTAAAACAAAAAAGTTTGATATTTTCACGTAAAATATATATTTTTGCTTCACTTTGTTATTATAACTCCGAAACTACTGAGCCGATTAAAACGCAATATAGTATATGGGCAATTCCATATCATCGTACGTGACATTTGTAAGCCTATAGAGTGGAATAGATTTTGCAAAAATAAGTGTGTCTGAAAAATAATATGGTCTTTATGTTCCATTCAGAGGGTACTATATTTTAAAATAATAAAAAGTTCTTTCGAAACATTGTAGAAATATGCGAAAATATTCGAATCGTGAGAGGCGTTATGTTTTCTTTTAATTTCTTACACTAAACGAAATATTTTTCCTTTACAATCCATCCTATTTAAATAAAAATAATCTTTGGATGATTTTATAATAAATAAAATTTAATATCGTACGTGATATACCGTACGTGACAGATTTGTCTCTTATAATAAAACAATATATATTCTGTAAATATATGTATGTATACAAAAACTAAAAAAGTGAATAGAAAATATACATTCGGTTTCAATAAACAATTTGACAATAGTAAAAAAACAATCAGAGTCAAATACATTTCATACTTCAAGCTAATTGGGAGCCTAGTTTTCGCCGCAATTTTAGCCTAAAACATACCTAAAACATTAAAAAATTAAATATAATCTGTTTAAGCTATTATTTTTGTGTTTAAAATGTTGTAATATGATATACATAAATACATTTTATTATTTTCTTCTATTCAAATCATCTTGAAAAAAAGTTTCAAGGGTTTTTGTGTTATCAGTCGTGGTAGAGATTCTCGTGGAATTGCCCATATGTGAAAATTTGTACATAGCATAGGGAAATGTTTTCAAAATTCAATCAATCGAAAGAAGAACATTAACTACTAAATTTTATGTATAGCAAACAAAAAAGTAAAAATTTGTGAAAATGCGCGAATTCACTTTATTGTGAATAAATTCGAAAAGGATCAATCGATTTTTATCTTCGATATCTCATTTTGTTTCTGTTTTAAAACACAAAAATTTTCTATTTTCACGTAAAAAATCTGTTTTTGCTTCAATTTGTTATTATAACTACAAAACTACTGAGCCTATTAAAACGCACTATATAAACAGATTAAAGATTATTTAAATTTCATCACGATATTATTTATTATAAATAAGACAATTATAAATGTTCAAGTAATTTTCTGACCCTAGACACAAACATTGTACGGAATAATATTGATTTTCGTCATACAATACAGTATAATTTCACAGTACATACTTAGATTTTTCGATCTGAAGTATGAGTGATCACCAGGGAAACCAGAAATATGCTCTAAAAAAAGCGTTTTAAGCGCTTTAAATATGCAGTAAAAACTTTAAAATATGCTCTTAAAATTTAAAAAATATGCTCTTAAAAAAACAAACTTTTACATAATTTTTAACCAAAAAATATACTTTTATTTAAAAAAAAATCAATACAATTCATTTCTAAAAAGGTAAAGTAACATAAAATAAACAAAAATAACATGAACTAAATAAAACAAGTATAACAAAAAAATACAACATAAAAACTATAGGAACTTAAGCTATGAAAATGCCTCGAGAGGTATTCTTTGATGATATTTCATATAAATATAAAGTCACTTCTTCAATTAAGGTTATTATTGCAATAAATTACAAAATATTGACTTAAATTTTCAAATAAAAATCGTTGTCTATTGGATCTGAAAACAATTTTATACATAGAAAATTTTCTTTCGACATCAACTGATGTTATAGGAGCAAATTTAAAAGACAATATTTCTTTAACACTTAGAACGGTTAAGTTTGAATTAGAACTAAAATTTGATATTTAGATGGCGCTATTATAAAAATAGTGCTTATTTTATATTAAAATAAGTAAGAGAGCTATATTTGGTTGTGCCGAATCTTATATAACCTTCACCAAATTATACTTCAAAATAAAAAATTTAAATAGGTGAACAAGAAATTTTTTTTTTAGTTTTTTCATTATTTGGAAAAAAAATTTTTGATTTGTTTTTTTTTTAAATTTAAAAAAAAAATTTTTGTTTTTTAAATTTTTTTTTGGTGAAAAGCCATCTATTTTTCAATATTGAATTTTAAACGAAGGAAGTAAAAACGTGTAACACAAACTAAGTAAGACAAAACTTGTTTTTGATAAAGTCAAAATATGCTATTAAACAGTAAAATATGCTCTAAAAACGCAAAAATATGACATAAATATGCTCTTAAAACAAATATATGCAAAAATATGCATTTAAGGGTAAAATATGCAAAAATATGCACTAACAAATCGATGCCAAAATTCTTAAATAGTTCTGAAACGTGTAAATATCTTATCCATGTGCTCATTAGACTCACCAGAAAAAACATGCATTTGCATATTTTGGTTTCCCTGGTGATCACAGATCAAGCTCCTTTTCTTGATTAAACGCTTATTTACCAAGTTAGAGGCAAATTTAGATATTTTCAGTTTTCACAGATCCTTTTCTTGATTAAACGCTTATTTGACAAGTTATTTTAGATATTTTGTGTTTTGATATAAAAAATCGGGTTTTGGTTAGAAATATGAGAAATATTTTTTCGATAAAACGCTATTAGTTTTGAGTTTTTACTAGGGTATTCAATCGATTAACCGTTAATCGGTTAACCGATCAATTTTGGACGGTTAACTGTTCGAATAATTTTAAATTGCCGATTTTTAAATAACAAATAAACCGATTAATTTGTTGCAATTAACCGAAATTCCTCTTTTTGCACTTTAACATATTTTTTTGTATTTATTTTTCCAATTCCATTCAATTACAAATTTCAAATTAAAATTATATATTTTATCGAACATCCAAAAAAATGTTTAGTGAGAATAACAACTGACATATTTAATTTACATGTATTTAAAACTTTGTTTGCATTTGCATGCACAGAACTTAACGAAGCTAAACGAAACTATCAAAAGTATTCAATATCTAAAACAATCCAAAACGAACACCAATGATATACTTAAAAAAACTAAAAAAAAAACTGAGATATTGAATATTCTTCATCATGCTTTCGATTTCTCCAACATCTACAATCAGCGAGAGAGTTTTTTCCAAGTCAAGTTTTATTAAATCTAATGAAAAAAATCGTTTAAAAGGAAAAAATTAAATTATATTCTTTTTATAAAAGATTATTTCAGAAGATCTCACTAAAATCCTAAAAAAACTCAAATGTGTATACAAAAAGGATCTCAAATACCATATTTGCTATTATTGAATTGTTATGTTTCGTTTGTTTTTTATTTCTATTGAATTTTGAGTTTTGAATTTGATTATTTTGACAATTGAATGTACAATTTTCGTTACTGGTTGAATTTCAAATACAAAAATTATCTATTCAATAATTTTTGTATTTGAAATTCAACCAATAACGAAAATTGTATATTCAATTGTCAAAATAATCAAATTCAAAACTCAAAATTCAATAGAAAATATCAAGAAATTTTGTTTTTGAGCAAATGAATACTTGATTTAATTGTGAAATAATCGAAACCTGTTCAATATTGGATAAATGTTTGAATTGAAATATAATTTTTTCTGTGCATCGAGCTTGTCAGAAATATGAGTGATCATAGATCAAGCTCCTTTTCTTGATTAAACGCTTATTTTCCAAGTTATTAGCGATTTTAGATATTTTGAGTTTTTATATAAAAAATTGAGTTTAGGTCTGAAATAAGAGTGATCACAGATCGAGCTGCTTTTTACATAAAAAAATGAGTTTCTGGTCTGAAATATGAGTGATCAGTGATCGAGCTCCTTTTCTTGATTAAACGCTTATTTTCCAAGTTATTAGCGATTTTAGATATTTTGAGTTTTTATATAAAAAAATCAGTTTTTTGCCTTAAATTTGAGTGATCACAGATCGGGAAGTTTATTTATTCAAACAAACAGACTGTGAGACGGACATCGCTATATAGAGTTCGCTATCTAGAGGATCCAGAATATACAAACGGAATGATAAACTTATATCTAACCTTGCCTCTTAGCCCCCTGTCTAACTTCACAAATATTTATCATAACAATTAATGACGTTTGTTGTCAAGACAAAGTTGTCTGAGCACTAACAATTTTGTCAGAACGAAGCAATAATACTAATAAATGGAGACTATACGTAATAATTTTTTATCTTGACAACCATTTTGAAGTTTATCATGATAAAAATTTGTCAGGTGTAGACAGGGGCTAAGGTGTAGTGTATAAAAATATTGTTGTTTATTATGCCTTTTAATGCGAAATGAGTAGCCGTCGAAATTTGAAAATATATTACTTCCTTTCGTTAATCCCTTTTATTAAAATTTTCTAATAATAACAACAATATTTATAATTAATAAACTTAATTTAAAGGGCAACTTATTTTTAAATCATTTCTGCAGTATTTTATTCCACAAAATCGAAACACAATAAACGAATAATAATAATAAAAATAATAACAAAACTAAGAAAAAGTTGATTATAAAATGATATGCTTGTTATTTTATTTAAGGTGATCATTTAAATCATTTATTCATTTCCATGTTAATTTGCAAATAAACAACAAGAAACAGCATTTCAGACGAAAACGCCAAGTTAAAAGGACGGACAGACTGTTGCAAGGACGGACAAAACAACAAATGTATTAAAAATTCATATGTGAGCAAAAAAAAAATAACCAACTCATTCAGCTACACTTTAGATCAACACGTACCACAAAAAAACGAAAAAAAATACAGGCAACAACAGCAATCAGCAATAAAATGCAAATTAAATGCTGTAGATTGCGTTAAGAACACAAACACATTATTTACTTAGAACCTCCTGCTGTGCTTCCGAATTAAGTTTAAGTCCGGAGGCTAAAACCAAAATGAGTTTTACTAATTTCTCTCTTGTCTGTTGGGCTTGATGGACGGGTATGCCACAGAAAAACAGATGAACAAAAAACTGAAAAAAAGGAAACAACAACTGGGAACCTTTTAAAGAAAAAATAAGAAACTACAATTCCAAAACTAGCCAACAACCAAACACTTGGCCAACTGGACTGGACCAGCAAACAGCCATCCAACCAACCAACCAGTTAACCTACTAGTCATTTATTGCAATATTTAAGATTTAAAAGAAAATTAACCTAAAACCATGTTTAACAAAAAAAATCTGTAGGTTTTTTTCAGTTTGTTTGCTCATTCATACCTCCATATGGCTGGTGGTGGTGGTTGGTTATCTTGAGAATGGCGGCGCGCGGTAGAGCTGCTGCAAGTTCTCAACTTCATTACCATATCCTTAAGATTATTATTATACAAATAACCAGAAATTCATACTTAACAGCACGGACTTTATGGTTTATAACACAAAATATTAAGAGAACAAAAACCCAAATAAAAAAAAAATAAAACACATTGATCGATTTTAAATGAGATTTTTTATTAATATTATCTGGGCTACAGCACCGGCCACAACATCATCAACGGCATCCACATCCACATCCGTATCAGCATCAGCCTAAAAGCCATGAATCAAAAATATTCAAATGAGATATTGTGGCGGTTTATGAAATTATTACCTTTAAGCTGTGTCCAGTTGAAGTAGCTGCTTAAATGGCTACACCCCGCCCGATAGGCTGCCAAAATGAAGTGAAATAAAAACCCTAAATATGATTAAATGAAAAACCTAACAACCCAATGTCCAATCATTTGTCCAAACCGTCCCTCCATTCGTCCGTCCGTCTGTATGTCTGGCCATCTAGTCTGTTACTGCCAACAAACACAAAAAGCCAACTGAAAACGCTTAAAGCCACACACAAACAGTGTTTTTATTTTATTTTTACTAACATGCGTCTTTTTGTTTTTTGTTAATTTTGTTTTCAGATCTTTAAAGCATTTTAGGCTAAAAAGAAAACACCAGCAAAAACGCGTTGAAAGTAGGGCGTTATCGCTGTGAGCATGCTTACAAACTTGTATTGAAAAAAAAAACACAAACAAATGCAAATGCATACACTATTCAAAATATGCAAAATATGGTGATGATGATGATGAGGTTAGTAGTTGTGGTGGTTGAAAAACTTTTAACTTTTATTAAAAACAAACAAAAAGAAAAAAATAACCAAGAACATAACTCCTTTTCTAAATGAGATATGACGCACGTTAATTTTTGCATATTTTAAGCCACTGTTTAATTAAAGGGCTATTCCCTCTTTTTCTCTCGCCAACTCTAAACTGGTCAATAAAAACCTTTAGCCAGCCAGCCAGCCATCCATGTTGCATTTCTAAAGAGTAGACACGTGACCCAGAAATTATACAAATCTTCAAAACCCTAAACGAACCCCTTAAAGGCAAACGAAATGGCTGCATGTGAATAATTGAAACAAGAACTTGGACAGGTGTAATTAAATAAGTATTGAAATTAAATGAAAAAACAAAAGCGTGTAATTAAGAGAAAATATGTAAAAAACATGTGATCAGACAGTGTGATACTCTATTTTAAAATTAGAGCGGCTAATGTCAGAAAAACCTTTCTTTTTAACACCTTCCCTTAAAGTGGTTTATTCAGCTGCGTGAGTAATTTTGTCATTAAGTGGTTAAGGGAAATTAATTAGTGGTAAAATATTACAAATATGAAATGGTTTTAAAAAAAAAATTATGCGATATTTCGTTTAATAGAAAAAAGTTACCGCTGCACAGTGGATCAATCGACAAAAAGTGTTAACAAATCTGAATATTCTAAACTTTGGTCCGATTGCAAAATTATATATGAATTCGTATGGTAACCAATTTCCTTAATTTTGGATGTCCTGATGCTCGCAAATGTTTTGAAATTGCTGCTTGAACAGCTCCCAATAAAAACTATTGCTGAGTTTTACAAGAACAACCAACCATATCTCGCACACTGAAACCGATGAAACCAATTAACCATAAGCAATCGGTGTGCTTCAGCGGTACTTTTTTCCAATTAAAGAGTACAGCAAAACTTCCCGCATATGACGCTTTGTAGGCACAAAATTCGTCATTTTCGAAGCAAATAAAAAATTAAGTGAAAATAAAGACTTACCTACTGATATTATGAAATGCACAGTGTTTTAGAAATGTTTTTTTTGGAAATAATTCTGAATCTCGGGAACTATTGGAGCTATTGTTACGATAAATTATTTTCGAGTTCATTTACATTTGTTTAGCTTCCTAGCGGTAATGGAGGCCAGTGCGTGGCCCCTCAAAATTGGTCACCTCAGGTCTCAAATTTAAAAAAAAAATCGCAAAAAATCCATTTATGATCCGAATGAGCTGAAATTTTAAATACAAATAGTGCTTGAGATAGTTGAAATAGTCCTTGAGAAGATCTACAAAATATATGCTTACATTTGTAGGTTATCTCTACACTGAGGGAAAAACGACGTTGCAAAATCAACAACGGTTGGTGTCATTTTGACACCATACGGTGTCACTTTTTTTCGACACCGTACGTTTACAATTTGTAAACAAACGGGTACGAATTAACAACGCAATGCTGTTAAATTATTCGCGACGCATTTCAACGTGAGTTGCTTTTTATAAGTGTGTTTTAATTTTATTTACATTAAAATTTTTTAAAAATTTAATAAATAATAAAGTAATGCAAATAAATGGTTTAAAAACCAAAATATAAAAGAAAGTTTAATTGTGTTTGACTGCGAAGTTGTGTTGATGCAGATGAAGATCCAGGCAGAGAAGACCACCGAATCCATTGACAACATACAATCCAAATGGAAACTTATAGCTTTTATATTTATTTCATATTTAAGTATTTATAAGTACTAGCATATCCTGGTGCACTTCGCTACCCCTATCCTAGTGAAATTTAAAAAATATGAATGGATTTCTGATACAACCTAACTACTTACAATGCACTATGTGTCCTAAAGCCAAGCAACTTAAGTTCTATACTACAGAAAACAAACAACTTTTTCGTAACTTCACAAAAAATATTACTAATAAAAACACGAAATTTTACACTTAATATAAACATTTAGTAAAATATTTTAAGTTTTTTTTAAGTACACGCCTCCGGTATTGTAATTCATTTTGGTAAAATCTTAGTTATAACTAATTTTTTTTAAAAAAAATCACCTTTTCCCTAATGCATTTTTTTACTTTTTTCAGCTTGAAAACTTTATTTAAAAAAATTTTAACTTTCACAGTTTTCTATATATAAACTGATAGGTCAATTGGCATACGTTTTTGACATTTATGTCGTCGAAGTATTAGGAAATGAACCGTAATTTTTTTTTTAAAAAGCGAAAGCTGAACATTTGAATTTTTGCCACAAAAATTGGAATTGGGCACTTATTGCAATGGTATGAAAATAACACATGCAAAATATTGAGAATCTCTCAATTACAGTTCGCTTGATATTCAAACATTAACTAATTTGGTATGGGAGATACCACTCCACTGATCCCACCCATTTTTATGTATTTTATGTAAAAAAATAACTCATATCAAGCTTCACTTTAACTTTCCTTTATATGGGAGCGGTCATTCCTACTAAGCCGATCAAGTTTAGCTAAACTTTGTAAAATGATTAGGAATAATTTCGTTTTTAGCTAACCTCCGTAGAATGGTAATAATTTGATTGATACACATTTTAAATACTTTTAGAATTATAAGGAGTGAGATCGAAAAATTCTTAACACACGTTTTTCATTACATTTTTTAACCCAAGTATTATTTGAATTTTTTTTTGATCAAGTTACCTTTGAAAAACATGTCAGTTATTATGTGTAATGTCAATTATATTAATTTTTT
The DNA here is from genome assembly GCF_958450345.1 of Calliphora vicina. NCBI lineage: Eukaryota > Metazoa > Arthropoda > Insecta > Diptera > Calliphoridae > Calliphora > Calliphora vicina. Next base: position 10,420,920 of record NC_088781.1, on the reverse strand, counting down.
TGTTAATCTGATTAAAATGAGTGACCAGAAAAAAGTGCGTACTGAAATTATTAAATATTTTCAACAAAACCCAACTTGGTCTTACAAAAAGTTGGCCAAGCATACAAAGGTCTGCCGTCAAACTGTTTCCAATGTTATTAAACAGTACCGGGAGAACTTGTCAGTTGATAGAAAACCTGGTTCAGGTAGAAGGAATGGTCCACATGATGTTTCTAAAGCCAAAAAAATAGAACGCATTTTCAAAAGAGCTCCCAACACATCCGGTAGGAAAGCAGCCCGGTTAGCTCAGTGCTCGGACTATTTGGTACGAAAAGTTAAAGCTAATGCAGGTTTAAAAACATACAAGGCTCAAAAAGTTCCTGACAGGAACGCTACTAAAAATTTAGAGGCCAAAAACAGAGCACGGAAATTGAAGTCAAGTTTTATAAAAAAATATTCTTGCTGCATAATGGATGACGAAACGTATGTTCTGGCAGATTTTTCGCAACTTCCAGGTCAAAAATTTTATGTTGCTGATGCTCGAGGGAATGTTGAAGAAAAGTTTAGGACCCAAAAGCAGACAAAATTTCCCAGAAAGTTCTTGGTATGGCAAGCAATATGCAGTTGCGGCAAAAGAAGCCACTCATTTGTTACAACGGGCTCTATAAATACCGAAATTTACATCAAGGAATGTTTACAAAAAAGGCTGCTTCCATTCATAAGACTTCATAATGTGTCCACTTATTTTTGGCCTGACTTGGCATCCTGTCACTATGGCAAACAAGCCCTTGAGTGGTACAAGAACAATAATGTGGTATTTGTACCAAGAGAGGCAAATCCTCCAAACTGCCCGGAGCTAAGGCCAGTGGAGAGATATTGGGCTCTTGTTAAAAGAGAATTGAAGAGTACAAAAAAGGTGTCCAAAAGTGTGGTAGATTTTAAACGGAGATGGACTACATGTTCGAGCAAAGTGACAGAAAGCACTATAAAAACGTTAATGGAAGGGTTTCCGAAAAAGGTTCAAAATTTCATCACTAGTGATTAAAACTATAAAAATAATTTTTTTTGTAAATTGTAATAATAATTTCAATCAAATAAAAAAAAAATTAAAGCTGTAAGTTTAGTGGTTTCTTTTTTATAAACATATATGTATGTTAAGAATTTTTCGATCTCACTCCTTAGTACTCCAGATATTCGAAATTAATTATTTATTTTGTATGGGAGGTGCCACGACCACTAATACAATCCCGACCATTCTCAGACAATCTCTACTATGAGGACAAAGTTTGAAGAATCTTGTCATTCTTACTTCGTATGGGAGGTGACTCACCTCCTTTTCCGACCCTCCCATTTTGGTTCCCCAGACATTCCAAATTAATATTTACTTTGTATAGGAGGTGCTTCGCCCTCTAATCTAATTTTCCCTATATTCAGCTAACTCCGCACAATAATAAGAAATTAATTCGTAAAAAGTAAAAAACACTTTTATAATTGTAATAGTTCTCCAGACGCCCACTATTCCAATCCCGGAAATTTTCAGTGAAACTATGCAAAATGATAAATGAGCCATTTAGACAAAGTTTGAAAAGTCTTGGAATTATAGTTCACAAAATATTAAAAAATATGTAACTATTTACTTTGTATGGGAGGTGATTCGCCACCTGTTCCGATCCGTCCAATTTTTGGTTAAACTACATGCAGTGATAAGAAATTGATTCGTATAAAGTTTGAACACCGTCACAATTATAGTTCTGCAGATATTACAAAATAACTATTTACTTACAAAAAAACACCTTCAAAATATTTGTTTTAATTATTAAAATCTTCTTCTTTATTGTTTTCTATAACAACTCTCACTTTAAACAGAGCAAAATCAATGTTGTTTAACTCTTTCTCTTATTTATTTACAACAACAAATTGGACAAACATAATTGCTTTGTTTACTTTTTAGCTTGAAGATTACACGTACACGTTTTTTGCATATGTGTTAGTAACAACTTTACATGCTTATAGCTCCTAAAATACTGAACCGATTTCAATAAAATATATATTCTGCAGTTCTGTGAATAAATCCCTTTAAAATGGTATATTTCTTGCCCAAATTTAATGTATAATGTGAGCGTAAAAGGGGTCTAAAGAAATCGACTTGCCTATTAATATTATGATGATGATTGTATTTATAAGTATTGTATTAAAAAAATGTAAAAAATAAAGAAATTGTTATTTATATTAATTACCAAAAAAATAGAAAGGAAAAATTGTCAGGTGTCAAATCGTACACGAACGGTATCAAGTCGACAAGTTATGGTGTAAATTTGACAACGGTCTGGTGTCAAATCGTACACGAACGGTGACAAATTGTCAAAGTTCTGTTATAAAATCGTACACGAAAGGTGTCAACTCGACAACGGATGGTGTCAATTCGGCAACGGAAAGGTGTCATATTTTCGTTGTCAAATTCACACCGTTCGTGTACAATTTGTGCACATATGGGGCTAATACACTATTGACACCGAATGGTGTCAAATCGTACACGGATGTGTAAATTTTTTTTCTGGGTGTATTAGTTGATTATGAAAAAACTTTAAAATATTTCAAAGGGGGCATGGTTTGTGGAACTTCTGTGGAGTAACTAAAGGCTTTTTATATCAGTATTTGACACAGGTGAAAACCTTTTATAAATAAATTTATACATTTTTGGGACGTCAAAATTAAAAAAATTATAATATTGTGATTTTCCTTGAAAAAAAAATATAAAATTTTAATTGATGTAAAATTTTAACGGTTAAAGATATTATAACAAAATTTTAAGCAATTATAGACCCATACGTCCCTAAATCAATGCCATTATATATTTTTCCTTTTTTTTATTTTTAAATACCGAAATTCCTTAAAAGGGAAAAATATGTTCCAAAAACTGATTTTTTTTAAAAAGTGCCTACTGTGGCGTTATTGACCGTGTAATAGTAAAAAAAATATGGTGCTTTTTGGAGGATATGCCGAAATTTTTTTTAAAAAATTGGCCAAGTTTGGATAGGTCTGGAGGGTGTTAAGTGAGAAAAATTTTACTTTGCACACTTTTGCATTAAGTTCTCTTTCCGGATCATATAAAAATTGTATACATTCCCAAAGAAAATGTTGTTCTACTAAATAAAAAATACGGCCCTTTTTAAATGTTTCTACTTTGGATGCATGTAAGTTTTTATAGGGACGAGATAACTATCAGCTTGTTATTTTATTTTATTTCGAATTTTAACGCCAATACTGCTGATATTTTAAAAATAAATTTGGACCCTCTGTAGGCCCGTCATATCTAAAAAACCATAAAAAGGTCTATTAAAAAAAAAAATCAATAAACCTAAATATTTAATCCAATAGAGATAACTTACACATGAAAGTGTACTTTTTTAGATCTTCCCAGCGACTATTTATATTTTAAATTTCAGCTCATTCGAAACAAAAATGGATTTTGCCTATTTTTTTTTAAAAAAATGGCCCATTTTTATAATTTTTTTTTGCAATATGTCACTGAAATTATTTGTATGATTGCGGTAATCATATAACATATTTTAAGTCCCATTTTCACAATATCTTTAACTTTAACTTTTTCATAGACAAATTATTTTAACAGATAGCTTAAAAATAACCAGATATCGTGGAAATGGAGCTATATTATGTTCTTCTTGGCTTATAGATATCATAATCTGAGAACAACATAAAATGTTGTAAACATATATTTATTTATTACAGTCATATACATATATGATTGCGACAATAATGTACATCTTCTTAACATTACCATATTATGGTTACAGTAAACATATACAACTATATTTTTTCACTGGGAGCTTTCCAAAATTTTTCTTTTAGACATCATTAAAATCGCTCCAAAATTGGCTATGCTCAAACTAATTCTTATTTTAATTGTTTGTTTTTAGAGCAAAAATTCTGCAAAATTGTCTATAAATGACAAATTAAAACAGTATGAAAATTACTAATCTAAATTTCCGATGCTGATATAAAATTTCTAAAAAAAATCTATCAACAAATAACAAAAATAAAAACTAAAGCTGACATTAAAAATCTTCATAACAAAATGATATTGATTTCCACATTAAACTTCAAAAAAGATTTGATTAAGCAATAAAACAATTATTTTCAAACCAAACTGTGTCAAGCTGTCTATAATAAAATGCTGAACATAATAATTAAAACCTCCAAATTACAACGATTGTCATTGTGGCATCAAGTCAAATCAATAGAAATGATAATTTTCTACTACCAAATTTCAATTTAGCCATTTAAGTTTTAAAAATTATTCAAAAATCATAATTCCAGCTAAAACAACAACAACAACAACAACAACAAAACACACCGGCAACAAACACTTCTAACAAAAGTGTGGCTAAAATAATAAAAAATTAACAAAATAAAAAAAGGAAAGAAACAAAATTAACATTTATGCACTTAAAATAGAAATTTTATAGCATTAAATGACTCAATTGTTCCATGTGGCACAACACTACACATGATGACTACAATTATCTGCAGCGGAATCATCAATATCAGAAGAAACAGCATCATCATCAGCGGCATCACCAGTGTAACTACTCCAAGTATCATCTGCTGTTGGGAGAGTTAAAGAAAAAAAAAAGAAGTAAATTGGTGGTGTTACACTCGTAATGTTATGCCATGTTATTGTGTGTTGAATATAATATTTCTGAGAAAACTTCAAAAAGACAAAAGGAGACAAGCCAGAAGACAGTTAAACAGACAGACGGACAGATACACTGCAAGCCAACACCAACCAACCAACCAACCCAGTGCAACAAATCGTAACAAACGAAACGCGTTAAAAATGTTTAAGCCCAGCACGACAAGCGGCAATTAAATAATGTAATAAGATAAAAATATATGTAAATTAGGGTGGCCCCAAGGTTTATAACAACGATGCTCCCAAGGTTTATAACACAGGTCAACAAAATCGAAAGAATTTAAGAGGCTTTTTAAACCACTACACAATTTTGATGTAATGTGGTTACAGTAGTACATGGTCCAAATTTTAAATTCCATGGAGCGGTTTTTTTTATACCCTTCACCTTCGAGAGAAAGTATATATATTCTGGATCTGTCCGTCTGTTTGACCCCAGATATCTTCGGGATCCAAATCTTCAATAATTCTGTCAGACATGCTTTCGAGAAGTTTGCTATTTAATATCATCAAAATCCGTCCATAAATGGCTGAGATATGAGGAAAAAACAAGGACAACCTCGATTTTTGAACTATTTTTGACCTACATCTGGATTACTAAGTCATTAAAAGACCTTTGCAACGACGTATATAAGACCATAGTAAGTTGGACCTACAATGGGTCAAAATCGGAAAAAATATTTTTGAACCCGATTTTTTTTTTCAGCAATAAAATTTGTTTTTTAAAATTTAAAAAATTTTTTAAAAAAAATTAAAATCGAAAAAAACATTTTTCCAAAAAATTAAAAAAACACCTAAAAATATTTTCAATTTTTATTTTGAAGTATAATTTGGCGAAGGGTATATAATATAGCTCTCTTACTTGTTTTAAAAAAATGTTTAAATAAAATTTTTAATTTTTTTTAGACGTTTCTCCACATAATTAATGATAACTCAAAAACGTTTCGTCCGATATTCTTAAAATAAACTTAGAAATATTGAAGTTGACATAGCCTTTAATATGTTTATGTATTGCGTTTAATCGGCTTAGTAGTTTCGGAGTTCTAATAATAAATTGAAGAAAAAAATATATTTTTTAGGTGAAAATAATTTTTTTTGTTTTAAAAAAATTATGAAAATTCGAAAACGACAAAAATTGTTTAGATTTATTACTTTATCGCAAAGCCACATATAATAGCAATAAAATGAGATAACGATTATAAAAATCGATTGATTATTTTCGAATCTATTCACAATTAAGTGAATTCGCTCATTTTCACAAAGTTTTACTTCTTTGTTTGATATACACAAATTTGAGTAGTAAATATTCGTCTTTCGATTGATTGAATTTTGAAAACATTTTCCCCATGCTATGTACAAATTTTCACATATATATTGAGTTTTAATCGGCTCAATAGTTTCGGAGTTATAATAACAAATTGAAATAAAAAATATATTTTTTAGGTGAAAATAGCAATTTTTTTTGCTTTAAAAAATCAGGAAAAATCGAAAAGGGCAGAAATTTATTATTTATTATTATAGATTTATTACTTTATCGCAAACCCACATATAATAGCAACAAAATCAGATATCGATCATAAAAATCTATGGATTCTTTTTGAATTTATTCACAATTAAGTGAATTCACTCATTTTCACAAAATTTTATTTTTTTTTTGATATACATAAAATTGAGTAGTAAATATTCGTCTTTCGATTGATTGAATTTTGAAAACATTTTCCCCATGTTATGCACAAATCTTCACGTATATATTGCGTTGAAATCGGCTCAGTAGTTTCGGAGTTATAATAACAAATCGGAGCAAAAAATATATTTTTTAGGTGAAAATAAAAAAAAATTTGCTTTTAAAAAAATCATGAAAAATCGAAAGTTGTAGAAATTGTTCAGATTTATTGCATTATCGTAAAGCCACATGTAATAGGAAAAAAATGAGATACCGAGCATAAAAATCTATGATTTTTTTTCGAATTTATTCACAATTAAGTGAACAAACGTGTACTTTGAGTGGAAATTTTACATGTGTACGTGTACTTTGAGTGGAAATTTTACATGTGTTTTGTTTTTGTTATGATTGGTTTGACTAGAAATTAAAATGGTTTAAAATAGGTGCCATCCTAATGTATATTCATACATCTCATACAAACTTTTTATGAATTTACAAAAACTAAAAAACTAGAACGCCCAAATAGCTTGGGTGGCGTGGCATGTCATTTTAACTGCTCTTATAGACCTAAAAAGTTGTAGTAGAAACCAAAAAAAAAAAGTTAAAAAGATGCTGGTACCAAAATACCCTCCTAGCTTCATTATGAGGTTTTTGATCAAGATGATTCTAAAACAAGAAGAAAAACATATTTATATCGATGATACTGTTGATGAAGACGATGATGATGAGGCAACTGCTGCAGCAGCATGTTGTGCGTTTTATTATTTTATCATTAAACACACACATATGTACTACATAAGTATTATACTTAGGAAACAAAGCCAGTCACTAAATGCACAACAAACAATAAAAAACAATAATCAATGCGTTTGTAATTTATACACCACCAACCAGCCACCTCTACCACCTCCGATGACAAAAAAACCCGAACAAAACAACAACAAATACTCAATATAAAAAATGATATTAAAAAACCAAGAAAAACTACAACAAAAGCCCAACCATAGAATGCATAAAAAAGACACACACACAGCATTAAAAACACCTTCAACTTTTAAATTCATCTGGGAATTTATTACAATATAAAGTGCATCAAATGCCATAAAAAAAACAAAAGACACTTCGAAAAGACAAGAAATATAAAAAAAACCAAGGCGTTTATATGACCTGTTTATCAAAAACCATAGATCAATGTTCAAATTAGTATGGACAGTTGAGGTTGGTATTATAGCAGCAGGTTTTCCCCTATAAATGTTAGAAAGAAAGGGCAACTGTTGTAAAGGGACAATAGAAATGGGCTGCTAAAGGCATTCGTGGACTTATATAAGATATATATTTTGGTACTTAAAACGATTTCCAAAGTTTTTAAATATTTAGTACATACAAATGTCATATGTAAACCAATCTTGATTTTATCGAAGAAATCCTTTTTTCATAAACATTTTTAAAATTGGTTTTGTAAGCATTTTTGTTAAGAAGAAAGCTTTTTATTAAAAACTAGCTGACCCGAGAGACGTTGTCCTGTTCAAGTTAAAAAAAGCTTGTGTTCGATTAGTGAATTTGTGTGAAGTGGTTTGAAAAGGTTAAAAATAGTTTAAAAGAAAAAAAAAACAACAGAACACATAAATCTATGTACATATTTTGAGTTTTTATATAAGTAATTGAATTTTGGTCGGAAAAATTAGTGATCACAGACCGAGCTCCTTTTCTTGATTAAGCGCATATTGGCCAATTTAGATATTTTGAGTTTTTATACAAAAAATCAATTTTTGTTCAGAAATATGAGTGATCACAGATCGAGCTCCTTTTGTTGATTAAACGCATATTGGCCAAGTTATTAGCGAATTTAGATATTTTGAGTTTTTATACAAAAAATCAATTTTTGTTCAGAAATATGAGTGATCACAGATCGAGCTCATTTTCTTGATTAAACGCTTATTGGCCAAGTTATTAACAAAATTAGATATTTTGAGTTTTTATATAAAAAATCTATTTTTGTTCTGAAATATGAGTGATCACAGATCGAGCTCATTTTCTTGATTAAACGCTTATTGGCCATGTTATTAGCGAATTTAGATATTTTGAGTTTTTATATAAAAAATCGATTTTTGGTCGGAAATATGAGTGATCACAGATCGAGCTCTTTTTCTTGATTAAACGCTTATTGGCCAAGTTATTAGCGAATTTAGATATTTTGAGTTTTTGGCCAAAAAATATGCGTGATCACAGACCGATGTATTTTGCAGATGTATTTAATAAGTGGGCGTATTAGTGGACGGGGGCAATTTTTATTTATGCAAAAACTTTTGCGGACTATGTATTGCGAACATTAAAAAAAAATTAGTTAAATCGTCCTGGTAGCCGTTTTCCGATTTTAGATAAATCGAAAAAAGTGGGCGTAAAAGTAGGTGCGGTCATTTTTAAAAAAAATTCTCTAGATCGGTCTAGCCGTTCTCTACTGATGCAATTACCAACGAACGACATTTGATTTTTATTTATATAGATATTTTTGTGGAGAAAGCCTTTTTCGTAAATGGAGCTTTTTTGAGAGAAACATTTTTTTCTTAAAAAGTTTTTTATAATGAAAGCTTTTTTTCGAGTAAGTTCTTAGGGAACATTTTTTTTGAAATTTTTATTTCTGAAGGCAGCTTTTATTGTAGAAGACAGTTTTTGATAAAAAAAAATTTTATTTAATTTTATGGAAAACAAGCTTCTGATGAAAATTTTTTGGTGAAAAAAGTTTCTTACGAAGAATGTGTTTGTGAAGAATAGCAGAAGGCTACTATTAATCTTCGTTAAAAGCTTGGTGAAGAAAGAGTTTTGTGGAAAAATTTCTGGGATGAAAGCTTTTTTTTTTGTTGAAAAGGGAAGCTTTGTTTATCATTGTCATTTAATAATTGTTGTAAAAAGTAACTTTTTTTAGTCTTTGTGAATTTAAATGTTTTATTACTGTGGGGTGTAATTTATGTGGAAAAGTCTAGTTGAGAAATTTAAAAAATTCATTTGATTCAAATCAACATATTAATATTGAAATTTAATATTATTGTAGGTTTTATAAAAATCAAAAAAAAAATCATTTTAGCAAATTATAAAAATCATGAAAATACTCAAATTATACAAACGCAAAAAAAAAATTACAAAATGTCGAAAAAATCCTAAAAATACTTATTTTGGAGAAAAAAATTAACTTTTACAAAAATCAAGACTTTCAAAAAAATTTATTATCTAAAAAAATCGTTGTACAATTTGTAAATAAAAATTACTGACTGTTTTATTCATCATCACACAGACCTAACGGCTGAAGCCAGAAGCATGCATTTTTAACTGTAGGTTCCTCACTCCCCAAATAGATTCTCTATGAAGGGATTTTTGGAAATTTATATGTTTAGGGGGTATGAAGGGTAAAAACTGTATTTTGGTATCCTATGTATCTTTTAAACCAATTAGCATAGAAATAAATTTTAAATTGTATTCATTACTTATCCAAAAATATCAAATATGAATTTGGTACATTTTGGAAATTCGAACCCTTAAGGGATAAAAATTGTGTTTATTTTTGGTACTTTTTCATAAAATAAGTTTTCTATAAATTCACATAGACATATGAATATTTTGTTATGAGCTCCCTCCATGATACAGAAATTTATTTTAATTAAATTTGTTCACCCCCAATGTGGACAAAAAAAGTACCAAAAGGGGGGGATAAAAACGGGAAAATACATTTTATTTGAAATTATTAAGCCAATTATGATAACATTTTTAACATTGGTTGCTGGATTCATACAAAAATTTAAGCCAAACCCGGGTAAACAGTTTGGTACTTTTTTTAAATGTATATTTGTTTCTTCAGCACATAGTCACATTAAGACATGTCTGTAGCACCAAAGCTATTGGCAAACATTTTAAACTTGACGGTTGTTCAAGAAGGAAAAGGGATATTGGTACTTTTCTCCTAATGGTACTTTTTTAATATTTTAAATTATTGAACTTATCGACATGAAAGTCAGTTGGAGTTACGAATAGGGGATAATATTTAATAATATTAAGGTACCAAAATGTGAGAATTGAACTATAGGTAATTTTTCGTTCTTCTAATGGTACTTTTCGAATTTTCTTTTAAATTTTCTTTAAATAGAAATATGAAATTAAGCATATATGTTTCTGAGTGAATAAGAATAAGAAAGGGGGAGACTTTATGGTACTTTTTGAATATATTTACATTAATGAACCTGCAACCATGAAATTTGGCACCTAAGATTCTAAGGGGACTTTTTTTATTCGAGTATCTAATAAAGATAATTTAAGTGATTTATTTTTTTTATAATCAAAAATAAATGTCAATTTGGGTACTTTTAATATGTGGAGTTATTTTCGGTTTATGATTTTTTATTATACCCTTCACCATGAGTGGCAAAGTTTATCATTCCGTTTGTAATATTTACATTTTTCATTTGCGACCCCACAAAGAATATATACATATATACTGGATCGTTATAGATCGCAAAGTCGATATAGCCATGTCCATCTGTATATTGAAATCAACTTTCCGTAGCCCCCAAATAACTTAAAAACATGATTGATACATCAATTTAAAATTGGCCCAAAAATGGCTGAGATATAAGGAAATAACCTTCGATTTTTGATCTATATATAGATTACTCAGTGATTAATATACACAATATGGATATCTAATGATAGATATTTCAAAGTCCATTGCAACGATGTATATAAGGCTATAGTAATTTCGACCTACAATGGGTCAAAATAGGGAAAAAAATGTTTAACCTGACTTTTTTTTAATCAAAAAATTTGTTTGTCATAAATTTTTTTTACTATTAAATTAAAAAAAATGGGAAAAAAATTAAATTTTTTTTTTGAAATTTTGAGAATTTTTTTTTTAATTTGGTCTACCTATAAAAATTTAACATTTTAAGTATAATTTGGTGAAGAGTATACAAGACCCCGCACAACAGAATATAGCTTTGTTACTTGTACATATTTTGTAATTTTTTTAAAAAAAAAAGAATGATTCGAAAAAAGTTGCAAAATCATGACAAATTATTTCAATTTGTATTGGCTATTTGCCACTAGCATTATAAATCCAAGCTTCATGGCCACAACTGTAGATATTAGGGTATTCAATCGATTAACCGTTAATCGGTTAACCGATTAATTTTTGCCGGTTAACTGTTCGAATAATTTAAAATTGACGATTTTCAAATAACGAATAAACCGATTAATTTGTGTCGATTAACCGATTAACCGAAATGTCTATTTTAATGCACTTTATGCAGAATTATTTTGTAAAATTGAATTTTTTAACTCGTGAACATTCCCTTGTAGCAATAGTTTTTTGAAGTATAGTACGAAAACTGAAACTAAGGAATTTGGAAATGATATTTTTTCTAAAATATTCTATATTGAACTTTGTGATAATGAGTTGAAGGACGATATGGTAATAGACGAAACTAAAGACATTACTGAAACGAGTCTTTAATCAGAACTTAAGGAAACTATTAAAGTATTAGAAATCTAAAAAATATGCTTAGCAAAAACTAAAAAAGAACTGAGAAATTGGACAGTGAGATAGTTTTTTCAAGTCAAGTTTAATTAAAACAAAAAAAATCGTTTAAAATTGAAGGATTTAAATTGCATTCTTTTTTTAAAAGATTATTTCAGAAGATCTCCCTAAAATCGAAAAAAAGAACTCACATGTGTATATTTTTATTTATTGTTTTGTAGAATTATTATGTTTTGTTTGTTTTTAATGCTTTTGTTCTTTTTATTAACAAAATGCTTATAGAAGTATACAAAATTCGTGTTTTTCTTTTCAATTTAAAATTAAAATAGAAATTATTCGGTTAATCGAATAATTTAATATTAACCGATTATTAACCGATTAAATCTAAACCCCGATTAATTATTTGCTCGATTAACCGATTAATCCAGAAACCCGATTAATTGAATACCCTTGTAGATATGTACACAAATCGATATGTTGTTATTATTCTTGTAAAAGTATTAACAAGTATTTTTATATGAATTTTCTATAAAATCCCAGCAGTTAAGCAAGTAGTCAATGTATCCCTTAAATACAGTAATTGTCACAAATGTCTAATCACTTGGCTGACTCCAATTTATATATTTTGGTCATTTGGCAAGTGTGTGCATTTTGTAGTGCAGAGAGAAGACACTTGGTTACTTTATACATCCCAAGTAATCTAGCGTGAAGACAATTGCCACTTAAGTGTCTTTAAGTAATCTGGAGTGTAGTCACTTTAAACGTTTTGTGAGTAATTCGTACAAACTGGTTTTATACAAATTGTGTTGATATAATTCTCATACAGTTTATTTTTATTTTTGCTTAAGTATACTGATATCACATGTAACATAGCATGAAGTCAATATTCACTTTAGTGTCTCTTAGTAACCTACGGAGAAGTCACTTCAAAGTTTTTTTGTACAGCTCATTATTATCATAGCGTTGACTACTTTCGATCAGCTATCAGATAGTCACATTGTCACAATCACCCACTGCTTAGGACATGCACTTGTTAAAATAACTAGTCAAGTAGCTGATCAAGTAACCAGTTACAAAGCTAATAAGATAGCTGACGCTATGTAACCAGTATATGAATCCAATGCATTGTCTACTTTGGACCAGCTATTAGACAGTCCGATTGTAATCAAAAAGAGACAATTGACCCCCTGCTTAGGACATGCCCGTGTTAAATTGACAAGTCAAGTGGCTATTGAAGTAACTAGCTCCCACCCTAAATGATGGGTAAAATCACTAGTTCGGATCTGTTTCCTAGAACTGCTGGGATTGTACACATGAGACCGCACCAGCATCAGCACCTACACTGTATACACACTTTCTTACCCCAGTAAATCAGCTGCTGCTGTTGGATTGACTACACCTAGATTTACTAGAAGATATAAACCCACCAACAACAGTAACAACGATTACAACATATTAAAAACACAAAACAACAATACTGAGACCCTTTCTTTCTTAACGTCTTCTTTCTTTTCTTTACGATTTTACTCGTATTTGATTTGATTTTATAGTACAACATAAATATTTCTCTTTTTTTTGTAATTTTTTTTTGTTAATGTCATTGTTGTTGTTGTTGGTGTTATTGTTGTAATACATTGTACTACATTTTTAAGGCTTTTGTTATGAGCTCAATAAATTTTAAGTGGATATCAATAATAAATTTCACTAATTTCTGTCATTCTATGGCTCAAGTGCCTCAAAATAGACCCAGTCAAAGCAAAGCAAAAAAAAAAACACAAAAAGATTAACAAAAAGAAATAAAATAAAAAAAAGAAATGAAATGTATGAAACTGAATTGTATTGAAATGAAACCATAAGCATCCTCTAAACAATGCCCAACAAAAACCAATTCAACTGTATTGAATTGAATCGAATTGTATCGGAGTGGAGTTTAGGTTTTGTGTTAAAATGTAACGGGCAGAGGAAGCAACGATGAAATGCTTCTTATGTGGGTAAAAAAAAGAGTGTCTTAGACGCTGAGTTTAGTGGAGACGACAATGAATGCCAGCCAGCCAAGCCACATTGCTATTGAACGGATCGTGGCCATTGTATTGTTGCCTGTAAGTCTGTGTGTTAATGTCTTGCTTTTAACCACTTCATTGTGAAGCGTCAAAGGTTAAGAGATGTTTATGCTGACTTAGCAAACCAAACTTACACACAAAAACAACTGCCAATACAACAAAAAAAATATACACTTCATTTCCAATATTCAGCCCAGCTGAATTTTTAGTTTGGAATAAAGTTTGTATCATTCGCATTCGGTCTCTAACTGGCATACTGACAGCCCAGACGTTTAGACTGACTTGTTAAAAGAAAAATTCCTAAAATGTTGTTGTTATTTTGTAGCTGATGCTGTGTTTTATTTTGTTGGGTTTTTAAATGACTTTTTGTTTTCTTTTACTGTTTATAATATTCAAGTGGCTCCCATCACCCTCAATAGAAAATACATACTTGAGGAGTTTTAATTTTATTTAACCCTTAAATGTCTTAATTATTAGGGAAATGAAAGTGAATAAGATCTAATATTACGAGCGTTTTTATTTGTATTTTTGATAAAAGCAAAAACCAGTATAAAACTTCTCAAGCTCCTAGAAAATATATTCTTGACGACCAAATGATAACACAAAATTTTGGAGGCTTTTTAAACCAAAACACAATTTTGATGTATTGTGGTTCCAGTAGCCAAAAATGGTAAAATTTTTAAATTCTATGGATAGATTTTTTTAAAATTTTTTTTTTCTAAAATTGTGATTATTTTAAATGTTTCCACATAATTTATGATAACTCAAAAACGGTTAGTCCGATATTATTGAAGTAAACTTAAACATTTTACATGTGTTTTGTTTTTGTTAAAATTTTTGTTACAATAACAAAACACATGTAAAGTTTACACTTAAAGTACACGCTGGTACGCACATACAATTTTCTGAAAATAAGCGAATTCACTTAATTGTGAATAAATTCGAAATTAATCCATCGATTTTTATGATAGATATCTCCTTTTGTTCCTGTTACATGTGGCTTTGCGATAAAGCAATAAATCTAAACAATTTTTGCCGTTTTCGATTTTTCATGATTTTTTTTAAATCAAAAAAATTGGATAATTTTACGTAAAAATATATTTTTTGCTTAAATTTTTTATTATAACTCCGAAACTAATGAGCCGATTAAAACGCAATATGTATGTAAAAATTGGTACATAGCATGGGAAAAATGTTTTCAACATTCAATAAATCGAAAGAAGAAAATGAACTACTCAATTTTATGTATATCAAGCAAAAAAGTTAAATTTTGTGAAAATGAGCGAATTCACTTAATTGTGAATAAATTCGAAAAGAATAAATCGATTTGCGACAAAGTAATAAACCTTAACAATTTCTGCCGTTTTCGATTTTTCATGATTTTTTAAAACACCAAAAATTTGTTATTTTCACGTAAAAAATATATTTTTTGCTTCAATTGGTTATTATAACTCCGAATCCACTGAGCCGATTAAAACGCAATATATAAACAAATTAAATATTATGTAAATTTGAACTTATTTAAGTTTACTTCAATAATATCGGACTAACCCTTTTTGAGGTATCATAAATTATGTGGAGAAACATTCAAAAAAGTTCACAATTTTAGAAAACAAAATTAAAAAAAAATCTATCCATGGAATTTAAAATTATTTTACCATTTTTGTACTTAGGTAACCATGATGCATCAAATTTATATAATGGTTGGTGAAGCCTTTTTTTGCTGTTGACCTGTGTAATAAAGTATCAATTGTATAACTAATGTTAGGAGCTTTTCGCCAAGGATTTTCATAGAAGAATGGGTTTTTTGGGCGATATTTAAATTTAGACACAACAAATCTCCTGGACCAGATGATATTTAGTCTTGCCTTCTTCAACAGAGTGGGGATAGTTTGGTATCAAAACTGTTGAGGCTATTCAAAACAAGTCATTTGGTCAGCTATGTGGGAAGTAGAGAGACCTATCTCTCCATTAATCGAATACACTTCTTCCAAATAAGGTACCTTTTAAATAAAGTACCTTTTAAATAGAGTACCTTTTAAATAAGATACCTTTTAAATAGAGTACCTTTTAAATAAGATACCTTTTAAATAAAGTACATTTTAAATAAAGTACCATTTAAATAAAGTACCTTTTAAATAAAGTGTCTTTTAAATAAAGTACCTTTTAAATAAAGTACCTTTTAAATAAAGTACCTTTTAAATAAAGTATCTTTTAAATAAAGTACCTTTTAAATAAAGTGCCTTTTAAATAAAGTACCTTTTAAATAAAGTACCTTTTAAATAAAGTACCTTTTAAATAAAGTACCTTTTAAATAAAGTACCTTTTAAATAAAGTACCTTTTAAATAAAGTACCTTTTAAATAAAGTACCTTTTAAATAAAGTACCTTTTAAATAAAGTACCTTTTAAGTAAACGTATGAAATACGTTTCAGCTGTATGCTGACATCCAGAGTCATAAAGTTCCACTTATGTGGAACAACGATAACCATATGGACGACTAGAGGCGATATCGGAAAGGAAGCATCAAACTCTTGATCTATCGTTTAAATGGTGCGAGGAAAGAGGGTTATAAATTTACCCAACCAGACTATCCTGCTGATATTTACAAGACGCAGATGTCTGATACTTAACAAACCGATTTTGGACGGCTGGAACACTTAGTTTTCTAAAGAATGATTATTAACGTCAAGATCCTCAACTGTAAACGTTATTCAGTAAAGTTCTAGCTGCGACCTATTCCAACATTGCCATCACGCCATGACGATGGGCATTGTATTAGCACAAATTGATAAAGAACGCGACTAGCAAATAAGAAAATCGCCTACCGGAGATAGGACCAGTGATTTAACAGACTTGGTATGTATGGTTCATAAGCAAACGGTAAAATTGGAGCTGTTAATGTCATATCCATGGGAAAGTATCCCTTTATATTTCTGAGAAGAAATTTAGGGCGTACAGGAATTCTTGTTATGTTGGATATTCAGGCTTCGCTCAGCTCAGGTGCTGTATAACTGAGCATTTGGGTCACTCTGGGAACGGACGAGCAACATCTCTAAAGAGTAGAACTTTATAATAAAATGCAAGTAGAAGTTTGTAATATCTGTCCCCGCATAGAATCAACACATATTGTACCTATATGATCTTCTAATATTTTATAAACATTAATTAAGAAAAATTCTCTCCCAATTTCTAACAGATAAAAGTAATGATTCATAGAATTGGAATTTAATTTTAAATTTAAATTTTCGAAAAACACATTTTCATTTCATTGTTTGGTGGCTTTTATAAAATTCAAGAGGATCAACAATTGAGGTCTTCTACATGTACATATGTACATGTTTTTCTAACCTCAAATGTGTTGTCTTACTTAAAATCAATCAAAAAGGATTTAAAAAAAATCAATTGTATTAAGTATTTGTTTTTATAGTATTTGTGTCTATTTTGTTTATTTATCTGAAGTGATCGTAAATGTAAACAATGGATTATCTAACCACTTGTAATTTAAGCTTTAGATTTTAACAAATGTAAACAAACACACACTTGGGAAATATACACAGAAACATTTGTAAAAATTGTATGAACCCTGCAGTTCTGAATGTGGCAATTACCCACAATTTGTATTTTAAAATTAGCAAATTTTAATTTCGAATTATGTTACCATTTATTTGTATTAAATTTGAAAAAGAAAACATTTGAAATACTATTCCAAATGATATAGCAATGTTATTTGGTTATCTTTGCAGTAACTTTTGCCAACAGAATTGCTAGTTGAATATTATATTCAAATGGTTGGCAAATATCAAAATAATGTGTATGTAGTTATTCCAGTAAAATATCGATACTCTGAGTACACAGTAGGAAAGTCTCTGATCGCTCATATGGTTCACGATGTTCCAAATATGACTCTCGATTAACTGCTTTTCAGACACATTTTCAAAAAATTATTACAATGAATTCGAATTAATCGTATAATTACAGAAAATAAAAGAAACATTTTTTGTACACACAATTGGACACCATTCGCTAGTAATTTCACTAGTATGCTGCGTTTGTTAAAAAAATTAAAGTCATTAAGGTCTACTCTGCACCTCCGAAGCTAATGAATGAATACATAATCAGAACCAGAAGAAAACTGAGATTGTAGTAAAGAAATAACTTGCTTATAACTATCAAGCTAGTCTCTAATAATTCATCAAGAGGGACCTGGTTTCATGGTCTGCAGGGCAGTGAGTCATGAATACAACAACAATGAAAATCATTTTTATTTTCAAACTATTTAATACACATTTTGATCTAGTGTTTGTTGTTACCATTTTGTTAACAGCAACAATGAACAACAAATTATTGTTGTAATTCCTTTTCTTTAATGTAGGTTTGTTGCTGTTACTGGCAGTTTGTAAAAGAGTGAAATCAATTGGAAATATAAGGGATATTCCTTATTAACTTTTTTTAAAACTTTCAAAAAGTAGTATGTATTTTAAGTACTTAGTAGTTTTTTTTACTACTTTTAAAAAGTAGTATTTTAAGTAATTTTTTTAAAAAATAGTTTTTAAATTAATTTATGCTTTTCTATAGAATAAAAGAGTAGCATTTTTATTCCTTTTCTTAAAACGTAGTATTTTCACTCCAAAAGTAGTATTTTTATTACTTTTTATACCCTTCACCTTCGTGAGAAGGGTATGTATAAGTTTGTCATTCCATTTGTAATTTCTACATTCGACCCTATAATGTATATATATTCTGGATCCTTATAGATAGCGGAGTCGATTAAGCCATGTCCGTCTGACTGTCTGTTGAAATCAATTTTCTGAAGACCCCAGATATCTTCGGGATCCAAATCTTCAATAATTCTGTCAGACATGCTTTCGAGAAGTTTGCTATTTAAAATCAGCAAAATCGGTCCACAAATGGCTGAGATATGAGGCAAAAACCAAGACAACCTCGATGTTTGACCTATTTTTGACCTACATATATCTGGATTACTAAGACATTAATATAGACAATATGGATATCTAATGATAGATATTTCAAAGACATTTGCAACGACGTATATAAGACCATAGTAAGTTGGACATACAATGGGTCAAAATCGGTAAAAAAAAATTTTTAACCCGAATTTTTTTTTCACAAAAAAAAATTGAAAAAACAAAAAAAAATTTAAATTTGAAAAATTTAAAATAATCGAAAAAAAATTTTCCAAAAAATTAAAAAAACAACTGGAAAATTTAAGCACTTTTTTAAAAGGTGTATTTTAACTACTTTTTTTAAAAATAGTTTTTAAAGTAGTTTTTTACTACTTTTAAGTAATTTTTTAAAAGGTAGTATTTTAAGTACTTTTTCAAAAAGTAGTACACTCAGGTCTCGTTTTATGCGATAGATGCGTTCAAAAAAAATCGCAAAAATTGAATTCGCATAAAACGGTACTCTAGCTTCATATAAAAACTAATGATTCGTTGCAAAATTCTGAAAAACCGCATAAATTCAAACCGCATTCAATAAAAATATATTTATTTAATTTACTTAAACAATAAAAACCAAATACGTTAAAAAAAAATAAACAAAAATATTTATAATTACAGAAAATCTGAAAATGATCAAAAAAAAAATGAGCTAACACATTTTTAAGGAAATTCTGTAATATGCTTGATTAATCTGAATCACTGAATAATTGTCTGCATCGGTTTGGAATTGGTTCAACATCACTTTCATCACTAGATGATTGTCATCATATGGTAAAATATCATTTTCATCACTAGAATTAATCTAGTGAATAGGGGACGAATTCGAAGAATTTTTAGGAGTTTCAATTGCTTCTTTTCTTGCAAATTAATTCGTCTTAAACTTTGCGATTTTGAATTTTTAAGTTGCTTATGTAACTCTTGATATCCGGAAAACAGTTCAGTCAGTCCGCGATGAATCTTTAATTCTCTTTCCGTATCTGAATCTATGTATATTAAGAATTTGATTTTGCAAAAAACAAACTATAACCATTATATCAGAGATGCAAAATTGGTTTAATTTAAAAATGGTAAAAAGCTAAGGCCAATAAGGGATCGGTTATGTAAATGAAGAATTAAAAAAAAGCTTTAAAAACCATCTAAAATTTCAAAATCTTTTAAAATTCTAAAAAAAAAATTTAATGTAAAAATCGCATAAATTTGAATCCGCATAAAACGAGACCTGAGTGTATTTTAACTACATTTTTAAAAAATAGTTTTTAAAATAATTTTCTATAGAATAAAAGAGTAGTATTTATACTCCTTTTCTTAAAACGTAGTATTTTTTACTCCAAAAGTAGTATTTTTATTACCTTTTTTTTAAAAGTAGATTTTTTACTACTTTTAAGTAGTATTTTAAGTAATTTTTTAAAAGGTAGTCTTTTAAGTACTTTTTCAATGAGTAGTATTTTAAGTACTTTTTTTAAAAAATAGTTTTTAAAGTAATTTATGCTACCTTTTCTATAGAATAAAAGAGTAGTATTTTTACTCCTTTTCTTAAAACGTAGTATTTTTACTACAAAAGTAGTATTTTTATTACCTTTTTTTAAAAAGTTTGTATTTTTACTACTTTTTAAAAAGTAGTTTTTTTTACTACTTTTTAAAAAGTAGTTTTTTTACTACTTTTTAAAAAGTAGTTTTTTTACTACTTTTTTTAAAAGTAGTATTTTAAGTAATTTTTATTACCTTTTTTTAGAGAATAAAGTATTTTTACTCCTTTTTGTATGTAGTAGTATTTTTACTCCAAAAGTAGTATTTTTTCTACTTTTTAAAAACTTTTTACTACTTTTTAGTTAAACTAAAAAGTTTTGGCAATGGTTAGATACATCAGATCGTGAGCTGCTCAATAAGGGAAAGCCGATACATTTGCCTCCATGTTTACGTGTTTCGCAGTTATATGAAAATCGAGACATGCTTTTTGTTTATTACTTCAGTTCGTAAACAATAAATAAATATTGTAGAAATATCGCGGATCTTCATAATATATCCAAAAGATCATGATGGTATGTATCTTTAAAGACAATTGAAATTTAACATTCAGGTTAGTATCATTTATGGGAATAATTCCTTGAAGAATTATGGAAAACCAATCGCCAAACATGGATCAGTCTGCACTACATAATATCGATCAAAATGAGTGACATTTCTAACACTGAAAACAACTTGCTTTTGGTTCGGGCAGGCGTAATCATAATGTGAATAAACGGTTTTCAAGGCTTAGGGCACTTTTCTCTGATTGACCCAAATAAATGCTCAATTAATATCGCTAAACAGAACATTAAATTGTCTGAAAACAATCATATTTTTAGCTCTTTTCTGCGATAAAAACTATTGGACATGTTAAGTGATATTTACTCTTTACATATTGTGCATTAAGGTGATCATGCAAACGCTTAATAATGGATATTATATGTGAGTAAATAAATCATTATTAGACTACTTCTAAGTAATGTTGACGGTATGTAGTAGTCAACAACTGCTAGTCATTACAAAGTTTTAGCTGAGAAAAAATTCGACATATCCAAATATAAGACTCTAACTCATTTAATAAAACTAAATAAATCTTAAATTTGCCACAACAAAAAATTGTTTCAACAAGTTTATTATCCTGCTCTTTCTTTTACTTTTTTTAATTTTGGTTGCTATAAAACCATTTAAATCATTTTAATCCCTAAAAATGCCTGGGAATTTTTGATTCTGTTTTAAAACAAAAGAAAAATAATACATACTCGTTTTGATTTAATTTCTCTAGTCTGACATATTTTACGAATTTGTTACAAATTATAGTTTTTATGGTAAATTTTTCACTAAATCTTAAAAATCCAGCAACAAAAGGAATCTGAAACAGAATCAGAAGTATGTATGGGAGAGTGTACAAGTATTATGTAGATGTTTGAATTATTATTCCAGGAATAAACGACGATCATCACACGGTATTAATTTTTCTACTGATGAAAAAGGATTCATACCAACACGTAAACGATTGCATGACGAACAGCATTTAGCGAAACAAACTTTTCTTTCTTTCAAAATGTTTTATTTTTTTTTTCTTCTTCTTACATTTTTAGATTGAGCAAATGACTCTGGAAAAAAAGATCAAGAAATAAAAATAAAAAAAATCCAACAAAATGGGAAGTAAATGATGTTAAGCGATGTTAAATGCGTGTGTAGTAAAATCAAATAAAACCTAAAAATGAAAAAAACTTAAAGGGAGATTATTGCAATCAAGTGTGTGAGTGTGTGTAGATAGAAAAGATCTGGCTGGCCACTGATCATGATAATGGGCCAAGATGCGCTGACACTAAAAGCAGATGATGGATATAAAATTGTTGATCCTCTGGGCCAAAGCTGCTGAATCGTTTTCATTCTTCTGTTTTTTTAATTTTTGTTGCATTTAAAAAGAAAAACGTTTTATTTGATGAAAGCAGACAAAACGGTGCTATTAAGTGGAATCTTTATACAAAAAATTCTCTTCAACTCATAAGTGCGTGTCTTTTTATTTCATTCTTATTCTTTTTTGTGTTGTTCTAAACGCCAGCTACATTTATAATCCGTTTTGTAGTTTGTTTCATTTTAATTATAAAGAAATATTTTATTTTAGTTTAAAATGTTGTTATAAGTAGAAAAAGATTTTAGTTTAATTCCTTCTTTGTTGTTTATACCAACAGATTTGTGCTGGTTAAGGTTTTTCTTCCCTCTTTGTATTGTAAAAAAGTATACAATTCTAATATTATCTAAATGTCGTAATTTATTTGTTAAACCATTAAATAAACATTGTGTTACTCTTTTTTTTATTTAAAAAAAATCAATTTCTACGAACTATTAAGACAACAATCATACAATAAATACATTTTTGTATTAAAACAGAAATCTTGAGTGTTTCGAAACACTTTGTTTTTGAGAATTGTATACAATGTATTGACGATAATGGCCAAGATCCATTATCAGTTCTCGATATTTACGCAACAATTTAAAAAGAATTGACTTCTGTTGTTTAAATTGACTACATGCCGATCAACAATATGTATAATACA
Organism: Calliphora vicina; assembly: GCF_958450345.1. Classification (NCBI taxonomy): domain Eukaryota; kingdom Metazoa; phylum Arthropoda; class Insecta; order Diptera; family Calliphoridae; genus Calliphora; species Calliphora vicina. Next base: position 10,397,953 of record NC_088781.1, on the reverse strand, counting down.
CCAAAAAACCCAATCAACCACCAACCACCAACACAAACATATTAAATCTATAAAATATTTGTCCTTTTGTTTGCCTATGTTTTCAAGAGAGTGTGTGTATTAAATGGGATCAATCAATTGAGCATTGATCGTGCAGTAGTATGAGATTCTATTTCAGCCTTAAGAGCCTCTCACACAATTTCTAAGACGAATTATTACATTTAAACCTGTTCGCTAGATAGATAGATAAATAGACAAAATAAGTTTAAATGATTTTATAGGTTTATTTATATTTAACAATAATGTACAACAAGATCAACAATAACAATGTTGTGTTGTGCTGTGTTCACAAGGTATTTTTCTTTTTCTTTCACTTTTATTGAAAACATCAATTCAAAAGAATCTCAAGTACTTTTTGTTTCTTTTGTCCAATTGGACAATGAAGTAAAAGAAAAATAATGTTACAATTTTAAAAAAATATAAATAAATATCACTGCTGGAAAGATCATTTGTTGCTGACAGGGTCAGAATTTTTAAAGAACCAAATCAAAAGGCTATAAATAACTGTATTACATGTATCTATGATTTAGGTCCCATTAAAATCCTTTCAATAAAGCTAAAGCTTAAAACAAAAGATTTACATTAAACTATGATTGAGATTGAATTAAATTTACAAAGTTCGCCTACGATTATCTCAATTTAGCTCTAGTTATGAGAAATGATCGATAACAGATCAGTTATTATGATGTATCTTATCTTACATAATTTAACTGGGCGTGTCCCAATTTCGAGTGATCACTTTCCCAACCTATATAATCTAAAATCCCGAAAATTATAAGAAAGAAACGTACATAATTATATCTTTAATTTTTTATTTAGCAATTAATTTATATTAGACACTAAAAAGCATAAAATACTTGCATGAGTACATCATATAAGAAGAAATAACAAAAAATACTACATTAGGGTGTGTCGATTTTTTTTCACGAAAAATCGTATAGCAGAAAATTCTAAGAAATTTTCCACAAGAAACCATAGGTCTAAAATCAAATCCTATCTTGCGAATTTCGTCTTTTATCCAATGATATTTCAGTATTTTTTTTTAATAGTTTTTTTTATTGGATAAAATATGAAATATGCAAGAAAGGACAGGCAAATCCCGGTATAACGAACGATATGTTGTCAGGCCCATTCGTTAAATTGAATAATTCGTTATATCGAGATGATTTTTTTTTTAATTTTGGACAACTTTTTCTATTTTGGAATTTAACCAAACCTATGTCGTTTTAATCCCTAGGTTGGATGAGCGGTGTAACATTAGGAGGCAAGAATATCGTTCAAATTTGTATATCTTTAGTAGTTTTTACTAATTGTTCTTCTGGAGGATGGCTTGGTGTATTTTCCACGATTAATGTAAGGGATTTCGATTCTGAAAATGATTCAAACTGTAGAAAATTAAACTCGGACAAACATTTAAAAAAAACAGATTTTGAAGATTCCACTTAATTTGTGTAAAGATAATTTACAGAAAAAACTTAGTCACGATAAAATGTTTGTTTTTATTTTCTTCAAAATACATGTTGAGAATTTTGTTATTCCATATTTCATTCATTCATCTAAATTTTTAGTTTTTCGTTCAATGAAATTCTTCTACGGTTTTCCATATTTAATTCACGTGAATTATAGCCTGTTTCACAATATCGAATGAAAGATTTCGTTCACATTCTAAGCGGAAGAAATCTGATTTTGGATTCTTAACTTCATGTTAATGTGAACGAATCAGTTTTCTTTTGCTTAGAATGCGAACGAAATCTTTCATTCGATATTGTGAAAACAAGCAATTAAAACCACTATAGAAAAATAGACAGACCTATTATTAAAGAAAGTAACCATTGAAAACGGTACTGTAACGACTTATTTTCTTATTTTTACATTCATGACTACTTTTGTTTTTTATACTTTCTGTTCGTACAGTTTTCGAAATATTCGCTATATAAGGTTGTCAATGTTAAAAATTTGGTGGTTTGTTTGTTTGATTTTTTTTTTGTTTTTTTTCTCATCATTCGTTATATCGAGCATACAATTTTTGAAACGTTCGTTATATAAGGTGGTCAACGCTACGAATTTGACCGTGCGTTAAATCGGATTTTCGTTAAAGTGTGATTCGTTATACCGAGATTTGCCTGGATTTGATTTTAGACCTATGGTTTCTTGAGGAAACTTTCTTAGAATTTTCCGTAGATTGCGTTTCTGCTATACGTTTTTTAGATTTTGATCGTCCATACAATTCGACCCAGCCTAATGTACATACTGGTAAAAACAGTACCTTATCTTTTAGCAATCGAAATATTTTTATCTGAGATAAAATCTATTTCATTTGAAGAGGATTTAAATTGAGTTTTGTTAGACAACTTACAAAAAAAAGGTGAAGAATTGATTTTCTAGAGCCCCACTCAAGGAAACCAAAAATACCGTTTTCCTTTATTAACTATATTGTAGCAGTAGTTGAGCTTAACAACTTTTCTGAACATCACTTTGTGATATTTGGGCATGTAGAATGTCAAAATGCATGAAAAAGGCACACAAAAATTACAATTTCCCCTATTTATTTATGAAAAATGGGATTTGGAAAATCCCGAAAATCCCGGGATTTAAAATTAAAAAAACCCGGGCTTCGGGATTTAAGAAATCCCGAAAACCCCAGGATTTTCGGGAACGGGATTCCCCGTTTCTCTAACCGTGAATGAATGACTTTCGGTGCTTAATTGCAATATTATTTTCTGATAAATTGTCAAGATTTCGTTTTGTGGGGTTATTTGAAATAACACTATTATGTGTACTTTATTATCAAATAAAACTTTTTAATTTTAAGAGAAACAAGTAAGAAAGTATGGTCGGTCAAGCCCGATCATATAATACCCTACACTAAGTAAATGAGCAAAATAATTTTTCTTTTAAAATTTCAATAATTTATTTTCGTGAATGAATTTCAGACGAGTGCCATGAAATTATACCATGTTATTTATGTCTATATGAAAGCTATTCGTGTTTAATTTTATGTGTATACCAACATTTTTAAGATATTTATACCCGTTAAAGATATTTTCGGATGTGGGCCCTATATGGGAGCTATGACCAATTATGGACCGATCACCATAAAATTAGGTCATGTGATTCGTGTCTGTATTGAAGTTATTTATGTTGAATTTTGTGTATATACCAACATTATTAAGCGATTTATGCACGTTAAAGTGATTTTCGGAAGCGGGTCTATATGGGAGCTATGACTAATTATGGACCGATCGTAACAAAATTTGGTGACATGAATTTTGTATATATGAAACTTATTTGGAGCGAAATTTGTTTAGATATATAAATTAAACATTTATGGCCGATAAAGTCCAATTTCGAGAGGACATTTGTATGGGGGCTAGGTGAAATAATGGACCGATTTCTGCCAGTTTCAATAGGCTTTCCTTAGGCCAAAACAATTATATGTACCAAATTTTATCCAAATATCTTCAAAATTGCTACCTGTACTCTGCTTACAAGGTTTACATGGACAGCCAGCAAGACGACGGACGCACATCGTTTAATCGACTCAGAAAGTTATTCTAAGTCGATCGGTATACTTTAAGGTGGGTGTTAGACTAATATTTTTGGGCGTTACAAACATCTGCACAAACGCATTATACCCTCCCCACTATGGTAGTGTAGGGTATAAAAATGTGTTTAGAACACAAAAGTTACGTCGAACTAGTTCAAATGACCGATTCACTTGATTGAGCTAAATGAACTAGTTCAAATCTTTTCACTAATAAACTATAAACTAAAATGATCCAAACGTAAGCAATAAAATTACTGAAAATCAGGCGCGGATCCAGGGGGTGAAAAAAGAAATTTTCAAGAAGTTTTAATATAAAAAAGGATAAAATTAAATATGTAAAATAAATTCTAATTTATTTAAAATGATTGACCTAGATCCGAGCCTGACGAAAATTGTATGTTGTTATAAACCCACTGATTTTGTCATTCCTATTGTAACACATCGAAATATTCATCGCAGATCCACAAATGCATATATGTATATTCTGGGTCCTTCTGAAATTCTAAGACGATCTAGTTATGTTGAAAACAGGATAGGGCCCAAAAGAAAGGAGCTAGCATGCTGAAAAAATTCTCTCTGTTTATAAGAGTTTGCTAAAACAAACACTTTCTATTCATTATTCCTCCCTTAATCAAATCTACTAAGAAAATGTCATTTCATCAACTAAGAAAATGTGTTTTTTGAAAAGAAACAGCTGCCGAAAGCCACCATCGCTAAACACAATTATGAGGGAGAAAAATTATCATCTTATAACATTAAAAAATAAAAATAAAAATTCATAAAAAAAACTCTGAAGCAAATAAGAAATGAAGAGAGTCAACGTCATCATGTGCTCAAAGAAGGAATTCAGTCAGTCAGTCCGTCAGTTCCAGTGAATGCTTTGAAATATTTAACTACAATCTCACTAATTTATGGTGGATGCATTCAAGGAGTGGGCAACATGCTGAGCGCCTGTCGACCAAAATATTCGGTACATTTAGCTTTTATGATGATTATCAAGTGGGTACTCATCGTCATCGTCATTATCATCAGCAGCAACATGATCATCGTAATCATGCGCACCGTCGTCATCGTCATAATACAAAAAAACAAGGGAAAAGCAATATCAACAACAACAGAAAATATTGTGCGCACCCTCACAAAAGCTAAGAGTATCATATCATATCGTACGAATGTATGATTTTGTATTTATAAGAGTGTATCACTTGAAGAGCAGACGTCATTGTCAGGAGGAAAATACAAATTTTTAAGAAACAAAGTAAAAGCACCCTACGTTAATATGATTTAAGTATAATTTGAAACCTACAATCTACCATCATTCCCTAGTTATATCATAAGAGTTTTTACAAAGGGTGACAATAGAACTTTACTCAATGACAAGCATGTGTTAAATTCGCCTTTCGTAATCCTCTCAAGTAAGTCAGAGGATAATTAGTGGTGGTGTTAGCATCAACATGAAACTAGTTACATGATCTACAAAAGTAGCGGAAGAAGTTGAAATACTAAGTTTGAGTTTTTTTAAATCCAAATTCATGAAGGGTATTTCACAGAGGTATTAACTTGATTCTCCTACATTTTAGTGGAATACAAGTGGTATTGTAGAAGAGTGTCGAGTGCTCTTAAGGCATGTTTTTTGGAAAATGGAAGGGTGCTTGGTTAGCTGGTTCATTGGTTGGTGGTTTTTGGAATTCTTTTCTTTTTGTTGCCAAAACGGAATGTGCTCCGTCATTATTTTTGTAACTTATTCAAGAAAAACCACCAACTTAACAAGATTTTAATCCCTTTGATATTTTTCGTTATGTTTTGTTTTAAGAAATTCATGTTTCTTTTGGAGGCTTTTGAATCCGTTGAGGTTGGCAAGATGGTTGGTCGGTTGCTGCATACTGGCTAGAATGATGACTGACACTGACAATGAGATTTCAAAATAGTAGAAAGAAATCTCTTTAGAAAACATTTATGCTGAACAACAACATCATCATCATCTTCAACAACAGCATGATCTTTATTCTCAATTCGTAACCAATATAACAAAAAAAAAATAATATTTTTTAACAATAAAACGCGATCAGTAAGCATTGATTGATTGTTAAAATGTTTTTATATCCATGTAATTTTTCAAAGTCTTTATACTGTTGTTGTGTTAATACTTGTACTTGAGTAAAAGAGTAGATAAATAACAAATGATTTTAAATATGCGTTCAATATGTTACAAAAGACAATGATATAAAGAAAATGAAGGTGTTTTATTATTGTTATAAATATTGTTGTTAATATTATTATTATTATTATATTTGTTGTTTTTTTGTTATTGAGACGCATATTCGTCAGCATCATTATACCAGGAATTTTATTTAATGGAATTGTATTGCACTTGCACGCATTTGTAAAAGGGGGCATATAGAAGGAATTATACGCCTGAATTCAAAGAATTTAGAAACTAATTTTTGTTTTTGTATTTGAGTTTAAATTACTCATTTTGAATTGAGATATTATTCAGTGGTTAAGCTAAATCATGATATTTAAAATAATAGATAAAATCGATATCATTTCAATGATCATCATAGGAAATTAATAAAGATTATTTAGGACGAAAATAAAGACCAGAGAAGACTAAACCGAAAACTCTGGAGATTATGCGATCTCAATGTATCCGTTCAAAACCGAAAACGTGCGCAGGTTTAGGAATTGTTGTTGATGATCTTGACCTTTGAGAATCTTTCAGACTGCCTGTTACTGCTCCGTATTCAGCCCTAACCCAGATGGAACATCATCATATGAAGCTAAGATAGGTTACGTTACAATAAGGCAGGCGCAGATCCAAGGGTATGAAACAATTAATTTTCCCTCTCCAAAACCGAAAAGTTTTAATATAAACAAGTAAGAGATAGTTCTCGGCTGTGCCGAATCTTATATACCCTTCACCAAATTATACTTTAAATATTTGTAGGCAAACAAAATATAATTTTTTTTTCAAAATTGTTTTTAAAAATTTTTTTTTTTAAATTTTTTTTTCGAAATTGTTTTTTAATTTTTTAAAAAAAAAATTTTGAAAAACAATTTTGATTTATTAAGACAAAAAAAAATTTTTTGATGAAAAAAAAAATTCGGGTTAAAAAATATTTTTCCCGATTTTGACCCATTGTAGATCAAACTTTTTACTATAGCCTTATATACATCGTTGGACTTTGAAATATCTATAATTAGATATCCATATTAACTATATTAATGACTTTTTAATCCAGATATAGATCAAAAATAGGCCAAAAATCACGGTAGTCCCGGTAGCAACTGAGCCCGGAGAATTCCCGATATATTGATGTATCAATCATGTTTGTAAGTTATTTGGGGGCTACGGAAAGTTGATTTCAACATACGGACGGACAGACGGACAGACGGACATTGCTATATCGACTCCGCTATCTATAACGATCCAGTGTATATATACTTTGTGGGGTTGCAAATGAAAAATGTAGAAATTACAATCAGAAATACAAACTTATATATGCCCTTGCAACTCATGGTGAAGTTTATAAAAACTAAATTTAAAAACAAGAATGAAAAACTGTAAAAACAATTATTTTCGTGAATGATTTTCGAAAGAGGGGCTTATATGGGAGCTATGACTAATTATTGACCGATTGACATGAAATTATGTCGTCTGATTTATGTCTACATGAAAGTTATTTGTGTTGAATTTTGTGTAGCTACCAACATTTTTAAGAGATTTATGCTCGTTAAAGTGATTTTCGGAAGCGCGTCTTATATGGGAGATATGACTAATTATGAACCGATCGTCATAAAATTAAGTGATATGACTTCCGTATACATAACATTAATTTGGAAATGAATTTTGTGTAGATACCTATACTAATTTGACATTTATGACGGATAAAGTCCAATTTCGGGAGGACATTTGTATGGGGGCTAGGTGAAATAATGAACCGATTTCAGCCAGTTTCAATGGGTGTTTTTAGTTTTTTGTGTACAATATAATTTATTGAGACCAATATATTTTAAGCTAAATGGTCGACTGTATCTTAATTTTTGGGAGTATTAATGAAAATCAGCCGACAATTAAATAAATTATCATTCTACTCCACGATAACTTAAGTAAGTTTAAACGAGTAAAACGTTGAATAAAAATAGCATCGATTTAAAGCAGTATTACTTATTATACCCTACACCACCATAGTGGGAAGGGTATTATGCGATTGTGCAGATGTTTGTAACGCCCAAAAATATTAGTATAACACCCACCTTAAATTATACCGATCGACTTAGAATCACTTTCTGAGTCGATTAAACGATGTCCGTCCGTCCGTCTGGTTGGCTGGCTGGCTGTCCATGTAAACCTTGTGCGCAGAGTACAGGTCGCAATTTTCAAGATATTTCGATCAAATTTGGTACATATTATTTTTTCGGCCCAAGGCCCAATCCTATTGAAACTGGCTGAAATCGGTCCATTATTTCACCTAGCCCCCATACAAATGACCTTCCGAAATTGTACTTTATCGGTCATAAATGTTTAATTTATTTATTTATAAATGTATCTCCACAAATTGAGCTCCAAATAAGTTTTATATATACAAAATTGATGTCACCAAATTTTGTTACGATCGGTCCATAATTCGTCATAGCTCCCATATAGACCCGCTTCCGAAAATCACTTTAACGTGCATAAATCGCTTAAAAATTCAACATAGTAAACTTTCATATAGACATAAATCACACTACCTAATTTTATGGTGATCGGTCCATAATTGGTCATAGCCCCCATATAAGGCCCACTTCCGAAAATCACTCAATATTGTTACGAAATTGTACTTGAATTCAAATATAACGATTTTAAGGGCTGATTTAAAAGTAGCATAATGCTTTCAAATAACAGTGTTGTAATGGCAGACTGTAACATATCTGTGGGCATTGTTAAATAAAAGCTTTCAGTTGATTTGATCGTAAGTTGGCAATGCTGTATTCGAATATTCAGTTAAAGAACATTGTGGAAAGTACACCACAGATGGCGTATGATCGAGAATATTCGAACTTTGACAGTTAAAGAGCTTTCTAGATGGTAATGCAGTGTTATAAATAGTGGCAGAGGTTGCAGTCGTAAGTGAGTTTATCAGAGACGCTATTTGAATAAACATCAACTGAGTGCCCTTAAAGTGTGCTGTATTTTTCAAGTGAAGTGTAAAGTGTCTGTATTTCTGAGAATTTATAAACGTGCATAAAAAAACATTGAGTGACTATTTAATTCTGTTGTACATTTTAAATAAATAAAGAGTTGTTACAATTTTCAAACTACTAAACGGCTTTTATTTGCAATCAAAAGTATCCGGTTTATTTAAAGGAAATAAACCAGCGTTTTGAAAAGGTTAAAACGTAACAATATAAATTATTGAAATTTTAAATGAAAAATGTTTTTGATCTTTTACTTAGTGTAGGGTATTATATGGTCGGGCTTGACCGACCATTCTTTCTTACTTGTTTTTAGTCCTACTCATTGAAAATAAATTGTGAAAGCTCTCTCTCAATCCCATTCATTTTGCTTCAAAATGTTTGATTATTCCTCAGCTTAGACCAGTTCGAATAATTTCGTATTAAATTTGCCATTTTTAGGTGTACGATGAACATATGGGTGTTTCAGTATACAACATCTCCAACGCTATTTAAAGTTGTTCAAAATATGTTTAACTAGGGCTATTGGCATTGTTTAATCCTATTGTTCTGTTCTTCTGAATCCTTAAGATTAAGCTTGTAAAATAAACGCAAGTTAATATTAATTATTTTGTTCAATGGAAATATTAATGATGAATTAACTTTTGCATAATACTTATGTCTTATTTCATATTAAATCCAAGTGATCTCAAAACGAGTAATTAAAGAACAAATGCAATTACATTAAATATAAATCGCTCTTTGCAGTAAATAACTGTCATCATATAGTCCGCAAAACAACATTTTACTGTTTTGCACCTCAATAATAAATTTCATTAAATAAATTGAATTTGAACTTAAAAAGAAACGAAACAAACAATTACCATTAAAATTCATGGCTAAAACATAAATTTATATCATTGTCATTTGCAGAAATCTAATACTTTTTATGAAAACTCCACGACTATTGCAGCAATTCACATTTGATACAGTGTGTGCAGGTAATAAGTAGACAAGAAAATTAAATTTTTTTTAGAAAAATCAAGATTTATTTTGGTAAATCTGAAAGCAACAAAGAAAATTGGGATGCATTTTGAAATCAAAATATAAATAAAGGAGAAGAAGGCTTTAAGAATATTGTTTGCAGATAAATCAAGTTTAGTGTGGACCAAAGTCGATTATCTCGGGTTCATCTCTACAAACAATATTCCGAAAGCTTAACTCCTCCTCAGGAGATATTCCAAATTGTATACAAATCGAATCAGTAGTTTGGAAGTGCAACACATAGCAATACTGCGTTCCTTCCAATTCCTTGCCATAATAAGGAATAAAATTAAATCTAGTTTTCACATTAACTGCAGCAATATTTTGTCTTTAACATTAAATTAAAGTAAGTAAAAGTGTAGTAATGACAACATTTTTATAATAATTTTATTTATATTGCATAAACATCTTGAAAAGAAGCACTTACCATACGCAAAAAAAAACGACAACATTAATACGAGAATAGAACGCACATATCATTGGATGGAGGGACGTTACAGTCAATTTGAATGTGCAACAGTAATAATAACAACTACAGAATTTCGAATTTCAGTAACTTCAGTAAATGTGAAAAGTATGCAATTTTATCTGTTTAACGACACTAGTCATGCTGGGAATTCGATTCGATTTCACATAGAAAATCAAAATACTACCTACACAAACATTTCCATCCAGATCTTAAAGAGAATGTAATCTTTGTGAGAAGAATAAAATTCCTTTAAACACCTTAAGTAATAGAATACAAATGACACCATTGAAGAGGACTTCAAACGGATTGCAAAACATTCAATATGAACACAATAGAGTCCCATGAAATGTATGGATTTGCAAAAGTGTTTTTCTCTTCGCTGCAAAACTCTCATTGTATTATTGTTTAGGAACTACAAACTTCTATTTTTAAGCAGCCCGACTGAATGGTTCGAACTTACAGTAACGGACAGTACAAGTTAACTGGAAACAGAAATGTCCAATTCACAACCTACGTTAGGATCTCTACGATTATTTGGCAGAATTACTAACAGTACTCTTCTTAAACAAGTCCTATTAAACCTGGAGACCGCTGTTGTTGCAACAGAATTTGCACTTTTAAATTGGAAATGCATGGAGTTGATGAACAAGGATGTCATGAAGACCTTAACCACATTCTGAGAACAAGTTGGGGACGACATTCCACTATTCTGACCTCAGTTGTACCATTCGTCTATTGTTCCTGGCATCTTTATACGATATCAAACAAGCGCGGAAAGGATATATAAATGTCGTTCAAATCGTTCAAATATGAGCTGAGAACAAATATATCCTGCACTCCT